>NW_021148533.1:8260-8608 GCF_002837175.3 Physeter macrocephalus
AAGAAGTAGCTGGGCGCCGCACACGGACAATGTTCACACGGGTCTGTTCGGAATATTTCAATTGTCTAATACGTCATAAAGACATGGCCAAAGCTGCTGGAAAAGTCTTATCACCCACACTAAAGGGCTCTACTCCGCAGCTGCATCAGGGAAGTTCCTTTGTTTTAACACTGAATTAGCCATTTCATTTGTCCAGAGCGAGTGAAAAAATTTCTTACAAACTACGGGCAGCTAGCAGTCCGCGTCTTTGAGAAGTCAGTCTACCCAGCGTATTCAAATCCTTCGCGGCAACCGGTCACTTCCTACGGTGAAACACTTCCTTGACCTACGATTTTGACCGTTAACGTG
>NW_021148536.1:0-728 GCF_002837175.3 Physeter macrocephalus
CCTCGAGACTCTCTCTCATTTCCAGCTGGTTATGCGTCACCGGAGTCGCAACCTTGCGATTCTTCACATCGCCAGTCACCGCATTCCTGGAGGTATCCCGTCGGGGCATGAGAAAGACATTGCACCTGAACGTGGCTGTCCTCCATGCATTGCTACCACTGCATCACCAAACGCCTACCGTGTTCTCGTTCACTATCACATGCAACGCACCAATATGCTCACTGACCGCCTTCCCCTCATCGCCACTGATGGAACACATCAGCGCGATAGGGCTCAATTCTTCACCTCCTCACTTATACTTCTTGTTCCTCCTTCAAGATCGGAATATGGTATGCAACGCACCAATATGCTCAGTGACCGCCTTCCCCTCATCGCCACTGATGGAACACATCAGCGCGATAGGGCTCAATTCTTCACCTCCTCACTTATACTTCTTGTTCCTCCTTCAAGATCGGAATATGGTACAACACCCCTGTAGTGAACGTCCGAAGTCTGGTTGAGGCCTAACCACTCGCGAAGTGCTGCTCCCATTTACCAACCGGCCTGAAGTGCTAGACCGTCGCGCAGTGTGGAAACGACAGTCGTCACAGCTTGCCTGGAGGGAAACCAGCACGGAGCACATGAATCCGTGTGGCACATGTTGAAACGCTCGGTCATTCGCAGAGAATCAATGTGCAACCATGTGACATACGACGTCCTCACTCAGTGGTTGGCAGGTCATCTCCGAG
>NW_021148536.1:5371-7368 GCF_002837175.3 Physeter macrocephalus
GCCCAGCCTCTGCATAGGATTGCGCCTCTACACGTGTTTGCGGAACCCCTCGATACTGTGTGACTGTCAAAATCGTGTGCAGCGACATCATCGATGTCTTGATAACCGTTGTCTGTGTTCCCGATGCACAAGTGAAGACATATTCTTGAATGCAGCGGAGGCTGTACGCCCCCGTTTTCTCCGCACTGTCATTTCCTGTCCACCAAATGCGCAAATGTTCTCTGAATTCGCGTACACCAGTACTACTCTCGGCGCCTCATGCAACATAATGGTGCTGCTGCTCTTCAACATTTGCCATTCCCCGCCAGCGCGGATATAAGGATGAGCCGCTTAGTCTACGCCGCTCTTCACTGTATACCACTGTCCGCGGCGTTCGTGAAGGCAACGCGGTGGCATCTGTGTCTCCTTCAGCAAGAGGGCAACGCCGTCTAACAATTCAGGTCGGCCCGTGTTTCACTGCAGTCCTGCTGCATTCCGCAAGGCCATAGAGCACATCAATTATGGGGAAAATGCCTCCATCCCGCGGCGCTCCCCTATCTCACATTAATTTCCTGGTGCACACCGTTTTGCACGCTCTCTCGACCGAGGTGCCGCCCCTGAGGGGTACACCATCTTTACTCGTATCTCCTCATGCGCCATAAAGGTCGCAACAATTCGACCCGTCAAATCATCTGTCTTCTAATTTCTCTCAGGCATCCCTCCGGCAGAGGAAACACCTCTCTAACGTGAGCATGTCCATCGTCCTGGACCTGCTACCTCTGCCTCAGTAAATCCGTACCTTGTCGTCATTCACTCTTACAGACGACGCGCTAATATGCTCACTGACTGTTTCCCCCTCATCGCCACCAGCGGACCATACCAACACACCACGCTCCACTACTTCACTTCTTCACCTATACGTCTTGTCGCTCCTTCACATCCGGGCTTCGATGCAACGACCCATAATGAACAATCGTCTAGCACAATATGCTTGAGACCGCAGCACTCGAGAAGTGTCTTGCGCATCTGCCAACGGGCTTGCGGTGTTGGACTCTGATGCATTCCTCCCTCGACCGTTGTGACAATTTGCAACGGCGCGAAGCTTCACGAAAACCATGACACCCTGTGACACGCGCTGAAATGCTCTTTTCATCTCATTTACACAGACTAAATGTGCAATAGTGTGACACGTCTTTGATGCTCAGTAGTGCCCTGACCGTCCCCACGTACACACGATGAAAATGCTGCTTGACGAGTATGTCATTGTCGTCATTGAGGCGTGTTGTAGACATGAACAATATCAAATCTCTCACAGGGTGCCAACTGAATGAAGGTGGCAGAAAGATGCACTCACAGTACTCCCGCGTCCTCACACTGGGTCCTGACGGGTTCGTTTTTCTCGATCGACTTGTCGTACTTACAATGCTGCACCTGTCCGCCAGTCACGCTTGGGAAAGCAGGGGTGTGAAAAAATCCATAGCACTGAAGGGGGTAACATGACAAATAGCACTAAAGGGGGTAACATGACCAATGGCCCATCATGCGGTTGTAAGGTTTCGAGCATGGAAACCTGTTGCAGTTGGTAAGCCGAGCAGAGTCTCCTTATGTCTCACCCGAATCTCCGGGAAATGACGCAGTTTATATGTTCTCGCGTGGAAGGTTGTTGCACGCTGAGCAAGAACTCTTCTCTCCACAACCCGCGCCACTTCGCCCTAGACGCTAGAACTCCGCCCTTGGAACACGACAAGCGTCGATCCTACCAGAAGGTCCGGTTCGGTAAAGATCGTTTCTCCGTCAAACATGTGACGCCGCTGACGATGTCTACACAAGCGCGGCGCAACAGGTGGAGGAGACACCTGCGCTCCAGTCCCTTTGTGACGCGCACTGTGTGTCTATAAGGCCTGAGTCCAAATGCATGCATAAACTGTGCATTACCTGGAATGGAATGCGCCAAATGACTACCAAGGATGTCTCGCCTTTCATTTGAACCCATCGCCGTCCGGACGCGAATCCACCAA
>NW_021148536.1:8243-8602 GCF_002837175.3 Physeter macrocephalus
TCTCCATCTCGATGTGCCGTGGATGACGGACTCTCGAGGAAACGCACCGTCGGCGCCTTGCTAATCTTCTTTCCTTCCCTCCACTGAAATATACTCTCGAATGCAGCGAGCGCTGCACAGCTTGATTTGCTTCGCACTTGGCGCTGCCTCTCCTGCTCTCAAACACGATGGACTTCCACTTCCACTATTGCCACACGACACCTCATGCACCCTAACCTCAACCATCTCACAACTACATAACTCCACATCGATGCCTTTGTAAGGACGAATCGCATAGCCCGAGCCGCGCGCATTGCTGCGATTCACGTTCTACTTTGCATGGCATTTATCCGGTCAGTGAAGCGACCTCTATATCTCCG
>NW_021148537.1:0-417 GCF_002837175.3 Physeter macrocephalus
CAGTCATACAGATATGAATCACGGCAGAAGCTTGAGATTTCTTTTCGTCTTTACCTCTCTATGTGGACTTACATGTTCACGGGCATATACTGCGGGTATGTGTATCTGGTGCAGCAGGAGATACAGGAACAGAAGAAGCTGATGAAGGAGACAAAAGTGGTTCGCAAAGAACCTCGTAAGTGGTGTGCCTCCGCATACAGAGGGAAAACATATAGAGGGAAACCTTTACTAAATGCTTCGACATTCATAGTGCGTGTGCCTGTTCAACCACCATGAAGAAGAAGTGATCTTCGAATAAAAAGACAGAGCTGCGCGTTCACCTGGATCTACGTACTGTGAAAGTTAATACACATATTCTTGTACACATACCCTGAATGAGATTCTAGGAAAGAATAGGGACCACAATGTATCCCGTTG
>NW_021148537.1:8227-8601 GCF_002837175.3 Physeter macrocephalus
TTAAGGGAAGTACGTGGTACACTACACACTTGTTCTTCGCACAAGTGCAACTTTATTTATTCCTGCGCGTACGAAAAAGGCGCAACCCACAATGAGGTAGAACTCTTATTCACTTCAAAGGCAAAATTCCTGTAGTGTAGGTGTGTATAGATGAACATACTTGTTCGACCTTACGCTTAATGGATGTGAATGTGTCACAGTACAGTGTCAGTCTTTGCCAGTCAATTCACGTCGAAAACTGGAGCCCACTACAAGCGTAAATCTGGCCACCACAGCTTCTCATGGGGGCACTGCTCAGATTTATTTGTGTGGGGATAAATGCTCGTACATAGTTGCAATGATACGCAGATATATATACACACAGATGTGCGAAG
>NW_021148538.1:0-1012 GCF_002837175.3 Physeter macrocephalus
AATAATAATGATTGCAGAGCGTGACTTGTTCGTTAACTGGAATGGAGCCTGCGTGACTGGCGGACGTGAGAAACAGTCGCACATTAGCGCCTCTCGAAAGCACAGGCCAGCCGCGTAGCTCGCCGTGCTTATAATGAGTATATCAACCTTGAGGAATTATACTGATGCGCACGCTGTGTGATAGTACACGGACTGGTGGTCTCCACTCTCAAGAAGCATGGAGACCCACACATGTCCAAAGCACGGTGTACCGACAAGGTGCAACCGCATTATTATAGTACGCGTACTGCTGTTATGAGAGAATAGACACATCGGGAAGAACAGGGGACAGGGTGAAATCATTTCAGCGGAGACCTCTAGGAGGCTGCTTTGGGAAACAATTAAAGGAATAGGAGTAACCACTACGAATATCGACTTAATCGCGGATGGATGTGTAGCCCTGATTACCTGTATACACGTTTTTCTGTACAGTAGTATGTATACGCATGTGTGTAGGAGTCTGTACGGCTACGGATCTATACATATGGACCTAAATTTCACACCATATGGATATTCGCTGTGCAGTAGCCCTGGGTGCATTACTGCAGACATTGCAGACGAGTGACCCTAAGGCCCATAAGCATGAGCAGATGCCACGGACACCTCTCTCTATTTAGTGTACATGTAGCCAGGCGCGTACTCAACAGTTGCCCACAGGTGATAGATGTACGTACAGGTATACATGTGTCTGCACATACGTAAACATATGTACATGTCTGTGCGGGTTTATGTGCCTCCTCCGTGTGTGGCTTGGACGCAGAAGAATACAAAGACGTAGTAGGCAAAAGGGGCTTACAGGGATGAATAAAGAGAGTGCTGCATAGACATGCGCTGCAAAGGTCTCAGTAGGCGTCGCTATTCCTGTGTGTATATATATAGGTATATGCAGGTATGCATGTATGTAGAAAACAGCAAAAACGCCTGCAGGACCGAGGTACTCATAGAAAGAGCGAAGCAGAGGACAGAGAAACGC
>NW_021148538.1:7119-8601 GCF_002837175.3 Physeter macrocephalus
CGCCTGCTCGCCTTTCAGCTGCAACGGAGTTGCAAAAACGCAATACGACGGCGCTCCCCGTTCTACTATTTTGTACCAGTTGCTTCTTCCGATCTTATCTTTCTGTCTGGCATTCTGTTCCTGGTGGCGTAAACTGTTCCGGATGAGCTTTTGCCGCTGCGGTGCTATTGCTGTCACGCTCGTGCTCTAGGTTCCTCTTGCTGTTTCTGTGCGGCTAACGCCGTGCTGCTCTGGAACGGCTTCAGTTGTACTGATGCTGTTGTGCTGTTCGTGCCGTTATCTTTCTCTTGCTTCTGTGTTACCATTGCTAACGTGCGTTAGCTTTTCTCGTGCTATGGTGCCTGTGCAAGGGTCACACTCTTCCTGCTCTTGACGATTGGTGCTCCTTTGCTGCGGACTGCGGCTGTTGTTCCTGCTGCTGCTGCAGTCCTAAGTGTACTGCTGCCATGCTGCCCCTTCACTTACCTTGCTGGCTTTAATTTTTGCTGCATTTGTGTTGCAGTGTTCTCTAACATTGTTGGGATTGCCGCCGCTGATGCAGACTGCTCCTGCTTCTCCGTGTGCTTCAATCTTGCTGTTGCGACACCTGGTGCAAGCTTTCTGCTGCTGGGGCAGCACTTCTGTTGTGGCTGGCAGCTACTAATGCTCCTGCTTCTCCTCTGTCCCTGCTATGGCATCCACTGCCCTGCCCGTTACCTGGCACGGGTAAAGGTGCTTGTCTTTATTTCGAACAAACAGAGCATCAAAGCGCCTCTGCGATACTAACAATAAATATCACCCTTCCATCGATCCCGCAGCAAAAATGCAGCACCGTAGAACGAAAGAGAGCGTTTTTTTCCGTCGTCTGTCTCTCCACAGGAATGGCTCACATTCTCGATGCCTACCGGGAAGTCAACGAAGACGAAGTTGGCTAACCGTGCAGAGGAGAGGCAAGAGCGTGATTCTGCTGTTTGGTATGGGTGTATTCCTCGCCAGCATACTAACAACAGCAGCCGAGGACGATGAAGAGGAGGGGGGGTGGAGCAACAGCGTGATAAACGCAAACTTGCAGCCCAGACATCAGGGAAACACCAGCAGGGCTTCTTCCTTCGAAAATAAACACGAGACAGGTCTTTCAAGGAGGGAATTGAGTGAAAAGGAAAAACTTGAGCCGAAGCGAACGGACAGAGACAGAAAGAAAGCAAACAAACCGGCTCAAATAGGCAACAAAGGAGGAAAGAGAGAAAGCGGAGCAAGCGATAATCCCCCGACTCGATGCGCCCAGAACCTCAGAGATGCCATCAATGGCGCCATCAGCCTCATTGCTGGTAAGAGCTAAAGGGGGCAATGAAAAATGACAACAGAAAGAGGACAGTAGAAGCTGAATAGAAAGTCGGAGTGAAAACGTAAAAACAAGGCGTCTTCAACCGGTGCGGGGTGGACAAGGTCCCGTTTATCCAGCGGTGTCTTGAAGGAAGCTGATCTGCCGTACCAGCGTCACTT
>NW_021148539.1:0-169 GCF_002837175.3 Physeter macrocephalus
TTCGATTGTGCTTAATCACGCTACTGTACAAATATGTCGCTACATCCGTCTTTGCATCCGTGTTCATCCGTATTGGCAGGACTGTATGAATCAGGTGCAACGGCAGCCAGACCTCTCGTGGGAGGAAATGACGCGCGATAAGTTTATTTTTATGGACAGTGACGCTCTA
>NW_021148539.1:8152-8598 GCF_002837175.3 Physeter macrocephalus
ATCCCTACTCGCCCGACTTGGTTTTCTGCTCGTCTGTCTCTTGGACTCTCGGCTGGAACCTCCGTCGTTTCGATTAAGCTGTCTACTGGACCGCGTAGGTGGCTGATGAATGGGGTGACGAATTGACTGTCTACTGACGTGTCGGCTTGGCGCTCGACTCCGCTGTCGACTAGGCTGGCGACTCGGGTGTCGACTGCGCTGCGAGCTGTGCTGTCGGCTCCCGCTAAGGCTACCCTGTCGGCTGTGCTGCCGATTCCAAGTCCCGTGGTTACGCTGGATATCTCTGGGGTTAGGCTGCTCACTCCGCTGGACGCTGGATTCTCCACTAAAGCTCTGCTGCCGGATGGACTGCGAATTGTGTGGCTGACTTGGCTGACGATTGCTTTCGCGGCTACGCTGAGCAGAGTGCTCTCGACTGAGCTCCGGAGTCTTCTGCCGACTGAGTC
>NW_021148540.1:0-377 GCF_002837175.3 Physeter macrocephalus
CTTAGGGTTAGGGAAAGGGCCCGGGTGAGGTTTAGGGTCAAGATTGGTGTACGGATACATGCTAGGGGGAGTGTACGAGTGAAGGTAGGGGTTATCGTTAGGGTACGGCTTAGGATTAGGGTGTGGGCTAGGGTTAGGGTTAAGGATCAGATGTAGGGTTAGGGTTAGAGTTAGGGCCCAGGTGAGGGTTAGGGTCAAGATTGGGGTATGGATAGGTGCTAGGGGGAGTGTACAAGTGATGGTACAGGTTATCGTTAGGATACGGCTTACGATTAAGGCTACGGCTTAGGCTTCGGGTTCAGGGTCAGGGGTCGGGCTAGGGATAGGGTTAGACCCGGCTTAGGGTTAGGGTCGAGATTGGGGTACGGATACGTGTT
>NW_021148540.1:2250-2361 GCF_002837175.3 Physeter macrocephalus
GGGGAGTGTACGGGCCAGGGGACGGGTTATCGTTACGGTACTGCTGAGGATTCAGGCTAGGGCTGAGGCTTCGGGCTCAGGCTCAGGGGTCGGGCTAGGGTTAGGGTTAGG
>NW_021148540.1:7980-8598 GCF_002837175.3 Physeter macrocephalus
CTCCAGGTAAGTCCCCACATTCCTGTATTGTTGAAATTCAATTTCTGAGCTATATCAGACTCAGGATGACACTATCCATTCTCAAAACAATGACTGCTGGTAGCTGCAACCATACATTTTCAAGGGCTCCTCTCTTAACTATTAAATTTCAAACTATGACATTAGATCAGACACTAATAGAAACATGAGATATATGTGTAGTGGTCATTAGCTACTGTTATGGATACATCAATACTACATCAGAAGTTAAAACATACTTGGGTAGAATTAGACAACTGGCTACGAAGTCTCTCAGTGCCAGTTCCAGAGCAGGTTTCAGACATATTCTCCTGAACTCCTAAGGGAATGAGATCTATTTTTACTATTAAATTTTCAGTTGTTACCCCCTCCTATTGTAACTGGATTGGTTGCACAAAAATGGGGAACCAAAGGACTGAGATTTAATTATACGAGTCTCAGGTACAGGACTTGGGTTAGGGCTAGGGTTAAGGCCCGGGTGAGAGTTAGGGTCAAGATTGGGGTACGGATACGTGTTGGGGAATTGTACGGGGGAGGGTAGAGTTTATTGTTAGGGTAAGGCTTAGGATTAGGGTAGGGGTTAGGGTTAGGGTTAAGGGC
>NW_021148541.1:0-739 GCF_002837175.3 Physeter macrocephalus
CATGTCGAAAGAAGTGAACGTCAAACTGAATCTACACAGCCGCAGCACACGTACATAAGAACATATGTACTTGTATCTATAGGCAGCAACATTCTCTAGAAAAACGCTTAGCAGAAATACCTCACTGAAGAAGTGAGATGCAGCATTTTCTCCCTGCAGCATAGTTCTCCCTTACCAGCAGAATATCCGCAAAGGCCACCCCGCCGCAGCTCCAGCTGGCAAGTCCTACGGAGCCTCCTTGCCAAGCTGTACACATAAATTGGTAGAGAATGAAGTTTCGAGATGTAAACACTCAGACCCTCTGTCATCACTATTTTTCGTCAAATAACAAAACATCGCTACACACTAGGCCACTCATTCACATCCACAAAAAGCAATAAGAATACAACGTGTGCTATGCTATTCATTTTTGCCCTGTTATGCCGCCCTCTTTTTTCCTCAAAACTTGTCTTCTGTCTCTTTTTCTGCACATAAATGTATATATGTCTATGCGCATGAGTGGACATTTTTGTGTGCCCCCGCTAGTGCACAGCTGGTGCTTCAATGCGGCAGCTAAAGTGAAGAACCACCTGCTACCACGCATTCAACGACAAACCTCGTTTTCAGTAAGACACGTTGTTGTTACATCAGTAGAATTTATGCCTTTCTATTGCCCCTTCTTTATTGCCACTCCATTTTCCCAGCAATAACACGAACAAAAAGTGTTGGTTTATTAAATTTACGCAAAAATCTCACAGAG
>NW_021148541.1:8145-8597 GCF_002837175.3 Physeter macrocephalus
GCAATGGTACAATTTGACTGGCGCTGTGCAGGTGAACAGGCTCCAAGCCGTAACCTGCAAGGTTGTGTTTCGACCCACAGATGGTGCGTTTAAGTACAATTAAGTGGACGTGCACGTATCCGTTGGTGTATATAGGTACAAATTTATGCAGTGACGTCCGTATGCAGCTTGTGGTTCCGACGTTGGTAACGAATGTGGCTATTCGGTTAACGTCCGCACGTACCACGTGCTACCCCTACGTATTTGGGATACGGTTGCGATCGATGAACTGATCCAACGTACCTCCACACACTTCGACAGTATCGAGAGGCTCCAGGATCCCGTCGTTCTCTGAATTTCAGGGATGAGTACGTAAGAGCGTAGGGGAGAAACTCAAAGCGGCGATAGGTATGGTACCACTACCACATTTCTGTCCATACAATGCATGTGCGGGAACCTAGCTAATTCATGTG
>NW_021148542.1:0-1015 GCF_002837175.3 Physeter macrocephalus
CTGTTTTGCTGCACAGCAGGTCGACGTCGGCCTTCGGCTACTCCTGCAGAAAGAAGAAGAAGAAGAGAAGGCGGCGGTGGTAGTGAAAGAGAAGTTTTTCAGTCATTTGCTGCTGATGCTATATGCCACCACCACGCTGCTGCGGGGAAGGCCGACTTGTACGAGTGGTGCAGGAGGGGCTCTCACAAATCTTGATGATGATAACCACTGTCGCAGCGGCTATATATATATATCACACAACGTCTCTCTCTCTCTGCCTCTGCTGCTTCTTCTTCTTCCCTATGTGCTGCTGCTTCTCTGCTGTGTTGATTCTCTGCTGTGGCTGCGGTCTCTCTTCCCTCTGCCGGCGGGAGGAAGAGAACAACCAGTAGCTGCTGCTGCTGCGACGGCGAGGGCCGCGGCGCGTGTGATGATGATGACACAGTCGTGGGCCGGACATACACAGAGAGAGAGAGAGACAGACAGAGAAAGAAAGAGAGAGAGAAAGAGAGATATGTGAGGCTGAAGCAAGAAAGCAGCAGCACAGAGATATGAAAAGGCGACATGGGCGTCATTATTTTCTCTGCTTCTGCTGCTGTGCAAGAGCAGCAGGCAGCTGACTCTGCTGCTGCTGCGCTGCTCTCTCTCTCACCGCTTCGAGTGTGCTGCTGCTGCTATATATAATATACTGCTGCTGCTGCTGCAACCCCGCCGCCCGAGAGGCGCGCCCCGCCGCTGAGCGCCGCGCGGGGGTTATTATGCCTTTTTTTGTTCGTGGATATGATATTATATACCGCCTGGTGCTGCTGTTGCTCTTCTACTACTATACTACACAGCTGGTGCTGCCTCGTCATCTGCGACCTCTGCTGATGTTATTCTACTACACCTGAGGGTGATAGGATGCACTATTGAGTGGACGTCCTCCCTCCCCTGCAACAGCAGCAACAGAGCCCTGGTCATGTTTCTGCTGCTTCTTTCTCTCTGACGCGTCCTACTACTACTACTACTTTTCTTTCTGCCCCTCCTCCTCCTCCTC
>NW_021148542.1:8226-8596 GCF_002837175.3 Physeter macrocephalus
TACCGCCATCACATGCTCATCTACAGACGCTGGCCTTCCAACGTACTCGTTCGTGCCCATACCAATCCCCTTGTATATAGTGGGTGTGTTAGCACGAGGCTGACGACAAGACAAGAGCACAGCCTTCTGCATATGGGTAGTATCATGATGTGCACTTTCGATAGGCGTAACGCATGCATCAACGCTTCTTGCTGTCGGCGAGGCGCACGCATGGCAGTCACTTGTTAAGGATGTCAGATTTTCTCCGTTAACATCACACAACACGCGGGAAGGCGAAAAAATTAACCACACACGGAAAACAGCCACACAAAAAACAATAGGCCTATTGTCCGCAACAACGCTGGCAGCTGCTTGCCTCTGCAGGCATCCA
>NW_021148545.1:0-1094 GCF_002837175.3 Physeter macrocephalus
ACTACTCTTCTCCGCGTACCGCCTTTGAACTTCTCCTTTACCAGGTATGAATGTCACCATTTCCACAAGAACGGTTTTTCAGCGTGCACGCCAGTATATGAGAAACGCTCTACCGGTACACTCACGCTACGACGTACTTCTGCTATACTCTTTCCAGGCTCGTCGGCAATCGTCTGCTTGTTCGCTTGCATATATGTGTCCCCACACATCACTCTACGGTGGAGCAGCACTTGTAAGCAAAAGAGCGGCCTGGGTGTAAGTTCGCTTTTAAGTCCTCCAGATCACCGCAGTGCGGAACGCAATCTGACTGTGACTTTAGTGATCCGCCGTGACGAAAGTAATGAAACGGTAGTACACATGTTTTACGGCGTTGGGCCGGTGGTGGATCACCTGCTCCCACTTTCCAAAACTTTCAAAGCATACTCAACCACCTTTTCCTCAGTCCTCCCTACAAGCGGGCTTTTGCATACTTCTTGCCGGACTGCAAGGACAGCAAGCGGTTTCCTGCTTCAGCGTTCACTCCTTCCCCCTCAAAAGTCAAGCCACTTCTGGTACTACAGCGGTTACACAATGTCTCCCGGGTTGCAATCGTGGTTACAACCAGCCTTCTGCTTGCTCGTTGCAGGGACCACGTGCAGCCTCTACCTTGCTTTTCGCAAGCAACGGTAGTTTCCAACCACCACCCAGTGTTACAGCGAAACGCTCTCAAAGCATATAAAGTACAAATGCACACACACGTTCGTTTCTTAACGTCCTTACCCGGCTTCCACTGGCGCGGGTTCCACGGAACCGCCCTGGATACACCTCTCTTGATATTTGCTACATCAACAACGATGCATCCACTTTTCCGTGGCGTTTCATCTGTTTTTTCTCGTCCCAGCCTTCCACACTAGCTTCGTCCCGAGTTGTCATCAGCACTTCCACGCAACATGTCCCTTCCAGCACACTTTCTCTCCTCCCCTCCTTGTAGGATTATGCACCGCCGGGTGACCTGCAAATTGTTTCATCCCGCCATCAGCAACTCACCACGAAATGACATGTGTATCTCTGCAACTACTTCAGCACTGCACCCATGTGTTGTCATCTCACGTAAC
>NW_021148545.1:7740-8592 GCF_002837175.3 Physeter macrocephalus
GTCTTTCATTTCTTGTCGAGCTCGTCGGGTGGGGCTGATGCTGTGTCTGCTAACCTCTGTAGAGGCGGTGGTTGTGTGCTGGTCCACTGCTGCCTCGTGTACGTGTTGTTCGTCCGATGCAGCACTGATGGTGATACTGGAGCCGCAGTTGCGGTGTGCCCGCTCGCTGGACTGACGATCACCTAGCACATCAGCAAACGCGTAACCGAATGGTGCCTTGGTTTTGTACTTGCTGCTCGCTTTTACGTGGATCCACCACGCTGCTGCTGCTGCTGGCCAGTGAGCTCTCCTTGCAGTGTTGCTGGCTTCGTTGCGGCCTGTGCCTTGCTGCTGTCGCCACCACTTCGTTGTTTATCCGAGTTAAACTTTGTTCTCTTCTTGCCGCACCGTGTGGCAAAGATCATTTGTAACGCCATTTGTAATTCCGCAATGCAAAATGAGTGGAAGTAGTGCCTACACATGTGGCATTTCGACAAGTGTGAGCAAGTAGCAGAGGCGTCGGAGGAGGGACTGAGCTTCATATCTGGCGTCCGATCAGCTACGCGCAGTGGCAGAGCGCCCTGACTGCCTTACACACATGCTCCACTTTGCAAAAGCTAACATCACTGTTAGTACTGCTGTAGCTGTAACCCAGGAACACAGCAGCTACAGATGTTGGACGTGTTGGGGTGAACAGCATGTCAGGGTTTCGCCCCACGATGTTCCAGGGATCTTCCTCCTCTGCAGCAAAAGCAATCCCTCCCCTGTTGTTCTCGGCGAAAAGTGCCTTTCTGCCATGTAGCGTGGCCTGGTCCGGCTCCCTCTGCTCCCGCTGGGCCGTTTCCCACAGCCGTCGCTGCGGCGGGGTACTAA
>NW_021148546.1:0-623 GCF_002837175.3 Physeter macrocephalus
CATGTCAACCAGACCCCACACCGGGATGGAGGTGGTCCATTCACCCTCGACCTCTTAGCCGCTTCCCTCCAGCCCACGGGGTCTCTGTCTTATTCAAGGTGCCCCCAGTGTCTGGGACAGAAGCCTGGTTAGAGTCGGAACAGACCTGTGGGATGAGATGTGTACTGAAATAATTTAGGAAAATCACTGAAGACTTTTGTGTATAACATCTTTCACAACAAAAATGTTCATGCAAGTAAGAGGGGGAAAGTCACTAAGGAAACAGGAAGGACACAAGGGTTTAAGCTACCTACATTCTAATTCCCCCCCAAATTGCTACTGACATCACTTCAGCCTGTTTCTTGATGGGTCTTGTAATCTGACCCAGAAACAATCTACAAATTCAATGTAACTAAATTTCAGAAATATTCAGGAAGCCTAATACACATAAACATTAATGTCCATAAGTTTTTAACCTATTTAATCTTTGACTATAGATAGTTAAGTTTTTTTATTGTTGTAAACACCTTCATCATATTTGAATGAATCATATAAATAATAATTTACCACTATTAGGTACACAGAGCCAACCATTAAATCATTTTTTAAAATATAAAAGCTTTCTTTTATTACAATAAACCAAG
>NW_021148546.1:8379-8591 GCF_002837175.3 Physeter macrocephalus
GGGGAGGGCAGGTGTTCAGTGAACTCTGTGCTCATTAGAAAAATAAAACAAAGGGAACCACCTGCTTGCAGACTCGTTTACCTTCTCAACTTCTCCACCGGACGCCTCCTGGGCACTGAAAACCTAGCCTGCAGGGCACAGAACGTGGATTCCGCCCCACCCCATCCTGCTTCTCCACACGTCTTCGCATCTCAGGACACGGCGCCACCCGC
>NW_021148548.1:0-855 GCF_002837175.3 Physeter macrocephalus
GAGAGATGCTGGACGGGGGAAGTCTTTCGTCCCAAATAAAGCATGCAAGCTACCATTTCTCTATGCTGCACATAGGACAAGCATGTACTCCAGTGGTGTACGGCGTAATTGTGGCGGGGAAAAACTCGAGGATAATTCACTCTGGGAGGGCTCGCGCAGAAGCATGGAAGATACGAAAAAAGTGTGTTCATCAGCCTTGTGTGCACCAACAGCCAGTTTGTCTTCTCTGCATCAGGTGGGTCAGAAGACAGCGCATGCACGCGCTTGTGTGCAACTCAGCATCGTGCAGGCTTCAGCGGTGGCAAACAGCAGAGGAAGATCGAACACACTTCAGTTGGAAGGCGGGAAGAAGCCGAAATTGAGTCGTCCCAAGTGAATTTAGGCATGGAAATTTAGCGAATAAGGCCGATGTAAGTGTCGGCTGCTTCGCAGACTACGTAGATGGACAGCACGAAGGATGCTGGAAACTCGTCACTCCAGCGGGATCACCGAAAATAGGTCACTTTGGGGAAGACCGGTCATCCTTGTAACATCATAGGCTTCACTTCTATTAGTACCGGTCGCCTTGGGATGCTTTGTATGGAGGTAGCCATCTGGAAGGTGAAACTCTGTCACTGCTACGATACCGCGGCAGGTGAGTCGCAAATGTCGACGGCGTTCTCACCAGCCGGCAAAATCTGACTGCTGGCGCGACTTGAATCAGCTATCCAGCACCGGGTCTCGTATTTTATGTGTTGAAACTATATGTACTTACAACGGATGGTAAGACTTGACGCGAGCATAGGCCAACGCATTTTCAAGAAGAGGCCAGCACATTTTAACGAGGGGCATAGCCATTAAGGGACACACGACCCG
>NW_021148548.1:2079-2675 GCF_002837175.3 Physeter macrocephalus
GTAAGCAAGCAATCCCTACGTGGGCGGATAGCTCACCCAGCTTTCATCTCTTAGCATCTTGTCCGTCGTCGACTTTCAAGAGAAATAAATGTTACACGGTGTCGCATATTTCTTGTGCTCCACATCCCGTGAACGTCCCTGATGGTTTTCGCAAGGCACAAGCAGTTGAAGCAACCGGTATCAACATGCTTACGCACGGGGAATACGTGCACCATCTGACTTGTAAAGTTTATCACAAGGCCTACAGCGTTTTCAGGCTTTTGCACCCTGGCTGTGTCTGGTTGGGTGTACGCCACGGTGGTTCTCAGCTGCGGTGATCCCATTGCCTACTTTTTGTGTTGACTGACAGCACGAGTTGTACGAGTGCATTTGGCGCGTTTGTAGATTACAGTACCCGCAGGTCCAAGAAATGAGTTTTTTCGTAAGCTTCGGTAGATGTTGCACAGAACTTGTGCAGCATGGTTTCTTGACAGCTTCTCTGCCTCTGTCAAATGCGATTCGCCACGCAGAAGCACGTGGCACATGCATAGCTAGTAGACAAACCTAAAATGGTGTGGCGACTGTAGTGAGCTTTGTAGGACCCGGGGCCAAATCCA
>NW_021148548.1:7841-8590 GCF_002837175.3 Physeter macrocephalus
CTGACGTACAAACTGGGGTAGAGTCTTCAATTCGCCTTTCAACAGATTCAAATCCTGCAGAGACATGCCAACGGCTTTACCGTAATAGGCAACAGCATCGAAAAATGCTTGTTGCTTCTCGGGAGGCAACTGGTGATGCAGCGACTGGAACTCCATCTTCACCTGGAGCGCACGATCGATCCCCGAAGTAGCGCAGCAGACACATAAACCCTAAAATACAGTGGCTAGCACAGAAAGGCACACTCGGGCCTCAGTCGAGCCCGGTGCATACTGACATGGAAGTGCAAATGTAGTAACCTTCCCCACGTACAAGTGCCTCCTAATTACACAATCTGGGACGCGAAGAGCTGGTTTTTGCACATCTACGGGCGCACAGATTAAACTGCACTTGGATTGACCACATACGTATTCGCCTATATCTGCGGTGGGCACAAAAAATCGCGCATGTCCGGCCATTTCACTCAGAGGACGGTAGCGTATTTCAACCGGAGAGGAACAAGTTTTGAGAGAGCACATCAAGTACACGAGAGAATGTTTCCAAACCAAAATATGCCAGGCGCTATCGATGCTTCACCTACGGCTTAGCTGGATGCGCGTTTGCGTAAAGCACACGTGAAATGTGCGTACAAAGGCAAGGAGTATGCGATAGTCAGACGAGTGTACACGCGCGAAGGCCGAGAGGAAAGTGACGCAAGCGAAACATATCCGACTGTCTGTGAGACCTGCTGCTTTTTCAGGAAGAAAGAAGA
>NW_021148550.1:0-174 GCF_002837175.3 Physeter macrocephalus
TCTGTCTGTCTCTGTCTGTCTCTGTGTCTGTCTGTCTGTCGCTGTGTACAAGTGTTGTGTGACGCATGCACCTGAGGAGGGACACGTGCCATGTCAGTAGTGTGTGACACACACGCAAGTGCATGGAGCTCTTGCTCTCTCTGTGTTGTTTCACGAACAGCATTTGTCCCCCCC
>NW_021148550.1:2446-3605 GCF_002837175.3 Physeter macrocephalus
AGTGAGGGTGTGCGAGGAAGAGCGGAAAATGTGTCTTTTTCGATGAAAGATTGTACTTAAGAGTAGTGGTCATTTGCTGACTCTCTGCCGCGTGCACTTTTGTGTGTGTGCGGTATAATCCACGTACGGGAGCCTGGATACGTGAGGGGGTGTCCATTTACACACGTGAGAAGGGAAAATGTGTGTAGTTCAAAGGGCTGGACGTGACGTGTGAAGCAACACTGGCGTGGACTTCTGCATGCTTGTCTGTTCCTCGTATACTCTCGGAACGGTAGCGGCTGTTGCGGCGAAGTACGTAGCAGATCCTGCTTCTTGCAGCAGGCAAAGAGGAAAACCGAGAGGCGCTGGTTACTAAGTTTCGGTGTAAAGTCACGAAGGGGCAAAGGACACACGATGGTGTGCGCGATGCGGGGAGCATTTTCCCCGGTTTTTGTCAACCGTTCGGCAAACAAGAAGCTTGTTCCGCGTGACTCCACAAGCACACATGCGCACGTCGTACTGGCGACTCCTCGTGTGCAGTCTACACAGTAAACAAACCAAACAGTGCCTGGTTTCATTGCGTTGCACTGTTAGTAATGTGACGAATTTTGTATCCGCTGTCGAATGCGCGCAGCAGCAGCAGTAGCGAACAGCTCATTAGTTGTAAGCACGTGCAGTTCCAGTTGCATGGTCTTATGCTTAAGAGCCCACAACTCTAGTGCTGTGTCATGCTCGTACTTGAGGCGCCGCGGGCGAGTTGAGGCAGACGGGGCGCACCGGCGCAGCAGGTGACCAAACTTACCAGCGTCGGCCACTGCATATAACCGCTCAAAGGACTCGGGTAGAGAATGGCACGGGTTACGGGTATGCACTGGCAGGATGCATCCGCTTGCCTAAAAACACGGAGTCGAGATACCATCACCTGCTGCTTTTGCGTGATTCGCTTTGCCGGTACGCGACCGACACGTACAACTTACTCTTGCTGCGAACAAGGAAGAAGTCGGGTGTTGCCGTTGCTGTAAACAGCGAACCACGAGTTCGCTGTTGCTACATCGCCCGGCAAGAAGACTGCTGTGGGTGTTGTACTGCATCAAAGTGCTGTGTGGTGATGCTGATGCTGCTCTTCTGCTACGTCCCCGCGTGGGAGGGAGTGCTATTTTGCGTCCAGCCCCTGCTTACA
>NW_021148550.1:7905-8588 GCF_002837175.3 Physeter macrocephalus
ATGAATGGGTTTTTTTTTTTCAGACCTGCGTCTGCAACAGCACGCGTGTGTAGACTGTAAGTGTACGGCCTTTAGGTGTGTACATAGAATCATTCGTGTACCAGTATTATGGAATTTACATCGTATTTTACGTATATATACATGCACATCGGTTGTGTCTGGCGACGTAGGCAAGAGGGATAATCTGTGTGGGGTCCTGAGATGCATACGCAAGCGCCAGCATATACACATTTGAGTAAAGCTACGTGTACTCATGGGTATTTGCCGAATCAGTTTGCACGAGTACAAGCTCCCATGCGAGTTTGCTGCTACGCCGTTCGTACGCAGAAGCAAAGATATACTCTGCATGCCACCTGTGCACACGGGGACATTTTTTTAACGCAAGCGTATCTATATACACTTGTGTGTGCAATTGTGCGTATATATGTTTCTTTTATGTATGTCTGCAGGTCTGCTTCGTTGAACTCACGTGCTATAGGAGGGTACGAGTCAGCCTTCCTAGTCAACAAACACCGTAACACACAATTTAGGCTCACTTCGTAGGATCATCCTCAAGAATGTTTTATTAACAGATAATTCAGTGTGTAAATATACTATGCTGCATTATATATACGTATCCGCGTCTTCACGCCTACACATGTAGACCGCCGCGCTGTTTGTTGACACAAGTACGCGTACATATT
>NW_021148551.1:0-482 GCF_002837175.3 Physeter macrocephalus
ACTAGTCCCCCCAAGCAGGAAACCTACTCAACCCACTGAACCAACCTTAGCCAATGGGGAGAGCCACCAAAACCAACGCGAACTACGAACCTGCAGCCTGCAAAAAGGAGACCCCAAACACAGTAAGATAAGCAAAATGAGAAGACAGAAAAACACACAGCAGATGAAGGAGCAAGATAAAAACACACCAGACCTAACAAATAAAGAGGAAATAAGCAGTCTACCTGAAAAATAATTCAGAATAATGACAGTAAAGATGATTCAAAATCTTGGAAATAGAATAGACAAATTGCAGGAAACAGTTAACAAGGACCTAGAAGAAATAAAGAGGAAGCAAGCAACGATGAGCAACACAATAAATGAAACGAAAAATACTCTAGATGGGCTCAGTAGCAGAATAACTGAGGCAGAAGGACAGGTAAGTGACCTGGAAGATAAAATAGTGGAAATAACTACTGCAGAGCAGAATAAAGAAAAAAGAA
>NW_021148551.1:6819-8587 GCF_002837175.3 Physeter macrocephalus
TGCAGCTCTATTTACAATAGCCAGGACATGGAAGCAACCTAAGTGTCCATTGACAGATGAATGGATAAAGAAGAAGTGGCACATATATACCATGGAATAGTACTCCGGTGTAAAAAGAAATGAAATTGAGTAATTTGTAGTTAGGTGGATGGACCTAGAGTCTGTCATGCAGAGTGAAGTAAGTGAGAAAGAGAAAGACAAAAACAGTATGCTAACACATATATATGGAATCTAAAAAAAAGGGAAAAAAAAGTTCTGAAGAGCCTGGGGGCAGGGCAGGATGTAGAGAGTGGACTATAGGACATGGTGACAGGGCAGGATAAGCTGTGACAAAATGAGAGCATACCATGGACTCATGTATAATACCAAATGTAAAATAGTACGAGGAAGCAGCCAGATAGCTCAGGGATATCAGCTCCCTACCCCACCTAGATAGGTTTTCCTAGCACCACTTATTGAAGATGCTGTCTTTACTCCACTGTATATTCTTGCCTCCTTTATCAAAGATAAGGTGACCATATGTGTGTGGGTTTACCTCTGGGCTTTCTGTCCTGTTCCATTTATGTATATTTCTGTTTTTGTGCCAGTACCATAATGTCTTGATTACTGTAGCTTTGTAGTATAGTCTGAAGTCAGGGTGCCTGATTCCTCCAGCTGTTTTTGTTTCTCACGATTGCTTTGGCTATTCGGGGTCTGTTGTGTTTCCATGCAAATTGTGAAATTTTCTGTTCTAATTCTGTGAAAAATGCCAGGGGTAATTTGATAGGGATTGAATTGAATCTGTAGATTGCTTTGGGTAGAATAGTCATTTTCACAATGTTGATTCTTCCAATCCAAGAACATGGTATATCTCTCCATCTGGTGTAAAGTCTAAATTCTGTCATACAATTTACACAGTTCCAAATGATCTCTTCTTTCTACCTATCACTCCAGCCTGATCTTTCACCATTCCATCTACTTTCTAGTTTAACTATATTGTCTTTTAATTCGTCAAGTAGTAAATGTTTCTTGCCTTTGCGTTTTCCCATTTTGTTCTCTTTCATCACACCCTCTTTACCCTTCTCTCTTTTTTTGGGCGGGCAGGGTCCTAATTACTACTCATTATTCTTCAGCTTTAAATATTACTTTTAATCTGCCTTGTGTCTCCTCCTTTTGGGAATTGTCATTTCCTGATTCAGTATGACTCTGGTGACACTGTCAATCAAGGAGCCTCACCTTCCTCTCCATAGTGGTGAAAATATAATCTTAGACTGGCCCATCAGAGCACCCATCCTGGTGGATAGTGATTCGTCCCTAAATTGGTATGTGATCAAAGCAGGTTGAAACTGAGTACTGTGTGAGCTATTGATATGGGGAGTTGGAAAAGAAACTGCCTCTCATTCTGAGTGTGTGAGCTTAATGTAATGTAATCCTCATGGTACTGAGGTGCCATGTCTCTCAGTATGAAGAGAAAGGCTGAAAATGAAGTAACCAAAGGAGTGCTGAACTGAGAGATGAGGAAAGATCTCTGAGGGCAACTTGAGCACATGAATCCAACCTTGCTTTATAAGCTTGTTTAATTAACTACCTTTCCTCTTAGACTGCAAGATATTGGTTTGCCAAAAGGTTCTTTCGGGTTTTTTGATACATTGACTACCATCTTACTCACCATTATATTTCCAGTATTTTGTACAGCACCTGTCACATCATAAATATTTTTTAACATCTTTATGGAGTAAATTGCTTTACAATGGTATGTTAGTTTCTGCTTCATAACAAAGTGAATCAG
>NW_021148552.1:0-290 GCF_002837175.3 Physeter macrocephalus
TGCTCTTGCCGCTGCTCCGACTGCTGTGGGTGTGACTGCTGCTACTCTATTCCTCATGATCGGCGACTGCTCTTGCTGTTTTGCGGGAAAATGCTGCCGCAGCTGTGCCACCACTACAGCGCGCCTCTGCTGCTGCTCCGTCGCAGCTCCGCGTGCTGCTTCTGTGGCAGAAAGGCTTTTGGACACATTCGTACTTGTGAAATGCGTGTCCTGATATGTAGATGAGTAGTTGGACAGGTAGAGAAATATACATTGGAGTTTTACGGCAGGCGGGTCCTGGTTTCTTCATA
>NW_021148552.1:6766-8584 GCF_002837175.3 Physeter macrocephalus
CTCACAACTTCGATTCCCATCACTTGTTCTTGTCGGTGTGCATTTTACACTGATTTTTCTACGGGAGCGCGTATGAGTTTGACCCACCTCGAGCGCAGCACGCTTCTCCTTCTGTCTCCTTCTCCCCGCCTTCCTCAGTCACATTTCGTTCCTTCGCCTACTCATCTACTGTCGATCCTTGCTTGTATCTCTCTTAATTCGTACCTGTTGCACAGCAAGCTTCTAGTGACACTGTCCTCCGCGTACGTTGTTTTCAGCTTCCTCTTCGGTCGAGCCCTATTTCCCCCACTTCTGCAGCTACACATCGAGTATTCAGCCCTTCCTGCGCTTCACCTCCTTCTCTTCCCCGTCCTTCTGCTTAATAATCAGGTCACTTCTTCTTGCATGCCCTGAATCTCCGCTTACTGCGCAAGCGGCGCATATCAGTCCGCCAGAAGTTGAAAGGACGGGAAACACGTGCTCACCACACGCTAAATGTAGGTACACGGCATCTACTGAGACCTATAATTGGTGTCCCTTTTCACTGGTTGGCTGAAAATGGCAAATTTTGCCAGGTTGCGGGGTTTGCCATGCTACAGGGAAAATGAACCGGCACTTGGGGTCTCGGCAGGGGGGGCGGCACCGACCCGGAGCAGTCGTCTGCGTGGCTGAGAGGGGGAGGAAATACTCCGGTCTTCGTCCTCTACTTTGCGGTTCCGGAAATTGCGGATGTCTTCCGCTGCCCTTTGTGTCCCAATTACTTACAGCAAAAGCTGCTCTTTAATGAAAACCCTTTTCCCAACTTCCGTAGTCCGTTTTATATGGTGGTTCGACATAACGCGTCGCACGGCGGTCTGGAACGGACTGTTCTGCGCATCCCGTTGCGCCTTTTAGGTTGCCGCGGTGCCTCCGTATCTTGCTTTATCTTTGTTGTATGGCTGTAGCCTTTTCATTAAGCTTTACGGTCTACCTAAATCACCCTCTGCAGCGACAGTGGCTCACCGGCCTCAGCTTCGACATTGGCGTCTGTACACCCCGCGACCGAGAGTAAACGCTGCTCATCCTGGTGGGCGTGCGTCCACTAATGTGCTTCTTTCTTTTCTTCTTTGCGTGAATTCAAGTGGATCCACGTGGGTCTTTCCCCCTGTTACTGCAACAGAGGAATCGCAGATTGTGTGAAGACGTAGATTCAGGGATTTCATGTAAATAACGCCTGAAGAAGACATTTCCATTGCAGTATTTTTCTGCGTTTTTTGTGGTGCTTAAAGGGCCACAAGTGGCTGGTTACTTTCAGAAATATAACGCCAATCGATCTTCTCCGTTATTCCGTTTTGACGCGCTTCTGTACTGCTCTCTCCATCGCTGCGGGACTCCATACCGCCACAGCTCTGGGATGTGTGCCTTTAATAGAAAGGATGCGTTTTCCTTCTTTGCCGAACGCGTCTTTAATTAGGCCATTTCTTTAAAGTACAATACTCTGCGCAGTATCTACATGCCCCATATCCTTCGTGTGTTTACCTTTATCTGTACGTGCACCATGTCCACTGCTACTTTTTACGTGCAATATATCTGCTACCTCGAGTGCTAGGTGCGTGTTCTTCCTTTTGTGTAGCAGCGCCATCTGCGTAGGTGTTCGTCATTTTCGTAGATCCCATCAGCTTTCGCTTGCTCTTCTGTGTTTCCACGCGTTCGTCGACCCTGTAGTGTTTATTTGCTCTGTTTGTAGTTTCCCTGCATAAGAAGATGGCTTCTAAGCAGCAGACGCCTGCTGATGCTACGGCGGTTGCTGCACCTGCGAGTGACAGCGGGGACTCGGCTGCGGATGGCAGTCGGGAGGAG
>NW_021148555.1:0-1115 GCF_002837175.3 Physeter macrocephalus
AGAGAGCCATTGTAACAATGTCACGGAGGAGAAATACATCTGCACAAACATTCAAACGCCTGTTTATATACCCACGTTTTTCTGGATTCACCGGTGCAGCATTGTACACAAGTATATATGTACATACACACGTCTGTATATTAATCCATGTATAAATAAAATTTTATCTAACAGATTTGTCCATCTATCTTTCTATACATGTGTATCTCTCTATATGTATCTTTAGGCGTGAGGTCACGGGGAGACTCGTACAGGCGGTTCTCGAACGCGTTGCGACCCGCATGTGTGAAGCAATAATGATAAAAAGAGTGTAGAGACGATGTGTTGACGTGGCCAACAGATGAATGCTTGCGTAGGATGCTGTAGCGAGCTCTGTACATCTGCGGGTGTATTCTGATGGATTATTTCAGCCGCTGATCAAGCTGCGCCTTTTCCACCTACTCCTATTGCTGTTGTGGCACCCTTCGATGCTGCTGCAGCTGTTGGCAGTGAGCTACGGCTGCTGCTGCTACTCCCTAGAGCCTTCATTCCTTCTGCTGCAGCTGTTGTACTGGTGCTGCCCGTGCTTCTGCTGCCGTTGTCGGGGGTGGTGCCGTTGCTGCTGCTGCTGATGAGGCTTGTACCTGCTGCTGCAGTTGGTCCTGTCGCTGTTTCAGCATTTGCCGCTGTCGGTGGGCTTTAACGAAGTAGTTCTCTCTGTTCGAAGTTGCTAATACTGCTACTGCACTTGCTGCATGCGGTGGGAACGCTACTGCGCGCTTTCATTCTGCTGCACAGCCAGACGTAGCAGTTTTATGGCGTCCCCTTCTTCTGCGTTACTCTTCCTCTATGTCCCTCGTTTCTCTGTATCATCGCTTTTGTTTTGTGTTTCTCTTCTTCAATCTCTCTTCCCTCTCCTGTGAGCAAATCTCCCTGCTTCAATTTTCGGCCTTCCCGTTTCCATCTTCACCGTCCTCTGCTTTCTAACTAGACCAAAATATGACTTTCTCCTATTCCTCTTCCCGTTCTGCTCATTGTGTGTTTAGTTACTGGTATGGTTCTTCTTCTCTGTTCATGGCTGCATTCCACGTATGTTCTCTCCATGTTTCTGTCCGCACTTCTTTGCTTTCTCGCCC
>NW_021148555.1:5661-6876 GCF_002837175.3 Physeter macrocephalus
TCTCCTCTTTCATCTCCGTTTGAGGCCGTTAACTCCACTGAAGGATAACCTCGTGGATTACTCAAGCCTATTCACTGCTCTCTGCGACATAGGTAATCACACCTGCCCCACCTCTTGTTTTACCTTTCCTGCTTCCTCTTTCCCCTTCTGCCTTCTTTCCTACTGCTTGTTCTTTCTCGCGTCTGCGAGAAACACGCGGCGAGAGGAAGCTCCAACTGACGTGATACGCCTATCTACGATGCTACGCAGAGATCCCTGCAGATGTCTATGCGCCCACGTATACACGCGCATGCAGGCGCATGATGCAAACACAGGTTTGCGGTGTCGGATACGCACGGGTTCACCTGAAGCCTTTTGACGGGCGACAGAGAAAACGAGAGAGAAAAGATGGGGGCATGCAAACCTCTGCCGCGGGGCAGCGAGCTGCACTGTTGCGAAAAAGCGTAGAGGCCGTCAAGCAGCAAAAGAGCAGAACTGCCGCCATCTGTGTGTGTATTCCGTTTGGAAGTCGCCCCTGCGCCAATGTGTCTGCGATGTGCATGTGCCTATGCAGCGGGTTTCTCCTTTTTTCTCGCGTTGCTGCTGCTCGGTTCACAAGCACTTGTTCCTCTTTTGTGTGTGCTGCTGCTGAATGCGCAGCGCGGCTGAAGCCGATCGAGGAGGCGGTAAAGAGGGCGGTGACACCAATGCCTAGCCCGTATTTTGAGAGGCATAAAAATGCGGTGGAACTCATACGCGCACCAGAGGAACAAGCTGTGCGACGGGCCACCGTGGAGCTGCAAAATGTCTTGCTGGGTCCCGAACGCCCTGGGGGCGAGGAATGGGAAGAGATCCTTGACACTTTATTTGGAGCCACACCCGATGGGCTGCGTACCCTGCTGCAGGTCGCGATCGAACGCCGAAAAGGTAGGCCCGCCGCAGAAAGTCGCGCAGGCTCCCTCCAACAGCCGCAGCAGCGTGAACAGCAGCAGCGGCAGCGACGTCATTGTGCCGGCACAGAAACGCAGCCTCGCAGCAGCAGTCGAACAGGCGAGAACAGCTGCACCAGCACGGAAACTCGGGGAAGCCGAAACTAGACCTGCAGCAACAACTGTCGCGAGATATTGTCGGATGCACGGCAGCCGCGGCGGTACATGCAATGCAACACAACAGCAGTAGATGCAATGCAGCGCAGCAGCTCCATGTCAGGTTCAGTAGCAGCAGTGGGTGCGGCAG
>NW_021148555.1:7595-8582 GCF_002837175.3 Physeter macrocephalus
ACGCCGGGGCTGCAACTCTGCTGCTGTGACGCGCCCTCGTGGGACGTCCGTGGGAGAGCTGTGCCAGGCTTCCACAGAGAGATAGTGACACGTGTTCTGCGCGTGGTGCCAGTACGAGTCGGTGAACGGGTGCCTGCACTTTGCGCCCGAGGCGAAGAAATTTCAAGAGGGCATCACACGAGCAGCTGCTGGCGGATTCCACACAGCGACCAGCTGCTCCACACACCCACGTAGACATGTGCACAGAGGAAGAGAGAGAGCACGCAAGTCAGCGAGACAAACACAGACAGACATGCGGATATGCGTGTGCCCGTGCCTGTCTCCACGTATGCGCGGCTGTGCGTGAATTTTGCAGACGCGCACGTTGTTCTGCTCCTGTCTCTGTTTCCGCCTACGCTGTTGTGCGCCTCAATATCTCCACGTGGGTCTCTACAGGTGTGCGTGCACGCAGGCCTGTGGGCGAGTTCATAAATGCAGAGAGATTCGCGAGAGAGCCTGGCGATGAAAGTTAACGTGTGGGCATGTGAGTGAGTGGGAGCTGGCTGCAGCAGGACTTCCCGGCACCAAAGCGTGCGCCAGAAATATGATTCATATGCATAAACAGTTCTATGTCCTGATGTATGCCGCATTATAAATACACACACACGTACATAGATAATTCTCACTATATACACGTACACTTACTAGCAATAAAATACGCGCACACATATATACGAAGCCGCACACATAGAGATACGCGCACACATATATACGTGGCCGCACACATGGAGACAAAGCTGTCAGTTACACACAACTGCAGGACCAAGGCGCGCGCGGATGGCCGGTTGTGTAGACGTCCAGAGACGGTGTGGCGACGTGCAAATGTCGATGATGCGCATATCGTTGACAAGCACGGTGCTACTCTCCACCACGTGTCTGGATGCATGTCTCTGCAAGTGCGTGGACCGCGGAATCTTTTCTGCAAGTGGAGCAGCAGCAGTACTAGTA
>NW_021148556.1:0-2903 GCF_002837175.3 Physeter macrocephalus
GCGAGGGAAAGCAGTGTCCTGCTTCGCTATCACCAGAATTATATCTTCAGTGGCCACTTCTGTCTCACGGTGCTGGCGGGAGACGGGTCAATTCCTACAGTGTAACAACAGGAACGCACACTGCAGCAGTCTCCGATCTTCCCTTCACCACTTCAGACCCTATCTCAGTGCTGCCCCCTGACGAGAATACGTCAGGGGGAATCGGAAGGGGCATGTCCACAAGATTCGTCGCTTTTTTCTGTTTGGTCCCTGTCAATCGACAGCTCGTAGCCACCTAGACGTTGTCGTCTCCTACATGCTATCAGTGAGTGACCAGCAAGAGTGGGTGAATGTGGAAAGCAGCGGCTTAGCTTCTTAGGTGGTGTGACTCCGGTGGAAGGCGGATGAAAGCAATACAGAGGCACTGCATCCAGCCTGGAGGAGCTAAATCCGACAGTGGCAAAACACGAAGCCCTCAGCTAACCAACAGGGGCGGGCTGCGAAGCTCGCAGACAACACCGACGCCGGTAGACACGACGGTTGTGACACAGTCGTTGAGGACGTGTCGAGCTCCTCTGCCGGCAGACACGTAGGCGGGCTCCATTACCCCGCAGAGAGCAATTGTGGCACGTGCACGATTTCACTGAAATATTAGTGTGTAAAGAGCAGCACAGAGTAAGGATGTAAACAGCGGTCGAGCAGACACGGGGGAAGATACGCATCCTCTCGGAGATGCAGGCGCTTCTGTATTTGACGACGAACTCTGCTTGCGTTGAATGCGATGGTGCACACACAGGTGTGATCACCCTGCTACGTTACACCTGCGCAGAACTCCTCAGCGGCGTACTTGTTGTAAACTTTTAACTCACGCTGTACTTGTGAAAGGACGCAGTTTGTATTATTGTTAAACAACGCGGCCCGAAAAAAACTGAGTAGTGCACGCGGGACTTCTCAGTCTGAATGTTCCTTCACGCAACTTGCCCTTGCATCGTATTAGATCCTTTCCTTTTTCCTCCTTGTGCCGCGTCCGCAGCCGGGTTTGCACGCAAACGCAAAAGAACCAAATCCTCGTGGAGGTGGACTAGACACGAGTATATAACCCGTAGAAATTTGGTTCTGCATACGTATAAAGCAACACGGGAAGTATTTTACTCCTTAGAGCATTCTACTGTCGTGTACGTGGTAAACGCAAGAGCGGTTTCTGCATGCCGTGGGAGAAACAAAGTCAGCATGTACATTAGCTACATATACTGTCGCCTATATTTCCCGTGCAATGTCCCTGCAGGAGCACGGTAAATAGCAGTTTTGGCCTGTAAGATGAAAGCGTGAATGACCGAGAAGGGTGCAGTACCGTACAGAGAGAGCCCAAGAGCGTCCTCTCAATCTTCTGCTTCAGGGTTTCTGGCGGCTCCGTAGCCGTCCACCACTGGCTGTGTGTAAGCACCAAGGGCAGTCCAATTAACAGTTCAGTGTTCCCGTTCACATTGGCTAATGCCAGGGAGGTGACAAGAAGCAGTACTACATCTATGTGTAGGTACGGTGTGACAGATACAAGATTGCCCTACAAAGTGGGACTTCATCTGCCGCGCGCACAATGCAAAAGATGAAAACCCGCCCCTCACGACGCGCATCTTTCGTGTGCTTTCGACTGTCATCTAGAGACCGTGTGCATTCGCATATGTGTATACGAATGAGGAAGTGCACGGGCGGCGCTCTTTTGTACGATGCCTGCAAGCTACGAATATTCATTCAGAGACGCGCTTGTAAGTAGGGGCAAGCATTTAAGAGGCAGGCGGCTACGGAGACCGACCACGATTGCTGCATAAACCATATCAGCAGGTAGAACAAGATATATCTGGGTCTGTTGTCAAGAGCAGAAATGAGGAGTTCCAAAACACCCCCCCGCAAGCTTCAACCTCCAACTGCCCGCGCGAAAGACAAACAAAAGTAGCTTTGAGTTGCTTCAGCGCATGATCCGTGAAAAGCCGCAGTATCTAGAAACTCGCCGGTCTTGACTGGCCTCTCGGTTTATTTGAGCGTGCCAGTGATCGAGCAATTGTAATAGACCAACATGTTGATTTCCTCGAAGCATTGATGTCGTGACGTTACTCCCTGAACACAACAAGTCCCTCACTTACACGGTGCTTTCCATTCACGGACGGTGGCAACTGAAGACTCAGTAGTCGACAATTTCCCTGTCACTCGACAGGTGGATCTTTGGTCTAATAGCGTACTGACAACCACTAGTGAGAGTGAGGCATCCGTAGTTGCCATGTGAGTTCTTCAGTTACGTACGGATATGGCAGTGTGATCTCCACTGTCTACAGCCTCGACTCTTACAGAAGACGTAACTGCATGCTTTCGCGGTTCAATAAATTTCACGCCTCCGCATGAAGATGTATAGCATTTGACACGGGGTCGCTTACAAGATTACTCCCACACACGTACATGTACGTATTCTACGTTTCTTGCCATTGACGGTCTGCATAACGCTTTGAATTCCTGCCCCGAAAATCTCTACACTGTCAAAAGTCTTGTCGAAGTACTGAGTACGTCAGGACGTCCAAATGCTTCCTAGTGATGGCTTCATGTTCGCAATTGTGGGACTGAATCATCAAGGATAGACATTGTTTTCTGCAAACCGTTTTCTGAGCTGGGTATTTCGCCAGGGGTCGAGCACTAGAAGTGTTTGGAGTCATGCGCGATAACGTATGTTGCACATTCCTGGTCCATCTCTCTGCGGGTCATGGGGGTTTCAGCGCTGACAGAAGGCAAGTCTTCTGCGAGTAAATCGACGCATCGCTTGAGCGATGGGGCGCCATCGTTGCAAGCTGTCAACCGTCAATAACAAAGCTGGCTATATAGAAGGGGGTTTCCTCTCGCGATAAGAATACGCGAATGCGGTGGAAACAGTGGCACCGTGT
>NW_021148556.1:4092-4397 GCF_002837175.3 Physeter macrocephalus
TTTTGGCAGCTCGCATAGAATTGCACGTCGTTACACTGAATTCGATGACACCGGTAGCACTGGCACCTAACTGATGTTGCTTCGAAGCCGACCAGCTATATGAGACCGGGAGATGAACGGAGCACTGCTTGGCCATTGAAAAGCCAAGATGATGGCACTGAGAGCGATCGCTACAAGAGAGAGTAGAGTATCTCGTAACGCTGTGCGGCACGGGGAGATCCCACGGCCTTACCAAATGCCACAAAGCGTATATATCGAATGTGACTGCGAATCTCATCAGCATGTAAAAGGGCTATGCGCTGGGC
>NW_021148556.1:8109-8582 GCF_002837175.3 Physeter macrocephalus
TGATGTATCTGCAGCTGTGTATGTGTTTGTCTTCAAGCCTCTGAATGTGCATGTGCGCATGTTGACAATTTGAGATGCATGCGCGGATGCGCCTATATATTTAGAGGTCGTGTGCAAGCCTAGGATCGTGCATCTGCAGCTCCTGCGGCGAGAGAGCGCGGGGCCTCGCGCCTGCAGATGCGTCTGCTGGCGCTTCCCTCTGATTCGTACATGGGAAGAGGGCGTACGCGCGCGGGAGAATCCCGCACCGGCGGGTACACCCGTGCAAGACATTATGTGGGTCTGTCTACCTTTCAATGCCGTGTCCACGCCTGTACACCCGTTCGTGTGTGTGTCACTGCACATGCATGCGTGAACAATATTTTCCTTTGTGACCACCACCTCGCTGCCTTTATATATCTCTGGTTTTTTCTGGGCTCCTACGCATTCAAACAGCCAGCTGGGTACTTGCATGCGTGTACGCGTACTGCTGC
>NW_021148558.1:0-217 GCF_002837175.3 Physeter macrocephalus
GTGGCGTTGTGGGGCGTCTGGCGTTTGCTGCTGCCTCGCGAGACGAAGAGTGTGTGTACACGGTGTGTGCAGCCTGTTGCAGTACACGAGGATCAAGACTTCTTTTTTGTTTGCTTCTTTTGTGTGCACTCTGACTGCGTGCAACGTACCATCTTGGTCGTCTCCTGCATGCAAGGCAGCAGCCTTACGACAAGGGAGAAATTTTCTTCGAATCACT
>NW_021148558.1:4138-6960 GCF_002837175.3 Physeter macrocephalus
AATGTACGTGGACGGGAAGGAAGTGTACTCATTGAAGTTCTCACACACAACATGTTTACGCACGTACTTCCGTATTACTGATGTATATACACATTGACACATATCCGTCCGTACTCAGAGGAAAAAGCTCATACAGACCACCCCTTTACACGTATTTAGTGCATACGCTCATTCCTACGTACGTGTCCTAGGGGTGTCACTTTCGCGAAGCAGTACAAGAAAGACAGTGCTTTTCCTTTTTCTCATACATGTGGCCGCTGTAGTCGAAATTCAGTATTTTTTACTGAATTTATCCACTGAGTAACTACCGCAGTTAAAGCTCACTCAGCATTGTAGCGGTGCGAGAGCAGGCGGACTCTCAGGGTGGCATAGACAGAGGAGATCCGCACAAGGGGAGTGCTAATAGCTGTTTTGTTTCCCTGGTGTCACTCCTCCCATACGTCGCAGACTATCAAATGATAAGAATGCACCTATACATCTATGTATGTATTTAGCACGCGCAGTAGGTGGCTTCCAGTTTATTGCGCAGCGAAAGCGTGATGAGCCGGAGAAAGTAAATATACTCTTACAGGACTAAGGGGATGGCGGTACGTGTAATTTCAGACAGGAGACAGCGGATCACGATTGGGTGGGCACCTCTGCATCAGCATTTGATAGGGCTGTATGACAGTCGACGACTGCTATGTAATTATCGAGGAAGCGCAGTTCCGAACGGTGGAAGAACAACTGCCCTACTACGACTACCTCGAACTCCAAAAAGATATGGAAATAGCTTCCGCTACTCAGGACGAAGCCAGTTGCTTTTCCTGCGGGAAGCATACGGGAAGACACTTGCAGGAATGAACCACGGGGAAAGGCAGACTCACAATCGAGTGACACGTGAGCAGTTCGAGACTGCAATGGCGATCTGGCACTGTACGATGAAGGGCGTGTGATACACAGCGCCGTACTGGTAAAGCGTACGACTGTAACCGCAACACGAAAAAGGATTGAGCAGCTTATCGCTCCTTCCACGCTGGAAGCGCCGTCGCCTTTGGTGTGCTTGGCGGTGGTTTGCGTGGACGAAAACTGCAGCGCCTCTGTTACACTATCTGCGCGTGTATAGCTACACGTATACGTACCCGTTTCAAGCACGGATGAATCCGTATGCATACATACGTCTGTATGGCGGAGCCCACACGTCCTGGCATCGGTGCACAGAAAATTCTGGACACGCAGCTTATTGCAAGTAGACATGTATACCACTATACATGAGGAAGACAACATGCGTCGGCTGCGTGCACGCGTCGTGTGTTACCCGTCAGCTGCGGACAGCCAATGTTCAGTTCGCATGAATAACGTTGTGCATGTCGCGGTGTCTGTACACCGTAGTCCACGAGTTAGCTTGACAGCTGCGTTCGACACGTATATGCCGGTTCCCACGTGCAGAGCCATGTACACTGGTACGTCTTTTAATACCACTGAGGAAGACCGAAGGTCTACTGTTGTTTGTCTCTTCGAGAGGTAACGGCATACGATATCGCTGCATTGCGCGGTAGGAGCGTCGAATGCCGAATCATGTCTCCTTAGATGCGGTTCTCAGGAAACCAGAATTAACATAGCAGCGCTGCGCCAACAGAGCGTCTTACACGACCGGTACTGATGAGCCTTAGTCACTTATTACTGCTCTGACGGGTTCAAAAAGCTGGGCTCCTCTTCGCTACATGGCCCGTTGTCTGCTCCAGATTTTTTATTCACTGACCGCATGGGAAAATAGCATAAAAGCAAGCTCAAGCTAAACAAAGTGTATACTGTGGCAACCAGCGCCTTTCAACGTGCACACATTTTGATCACCGCATTTACGGTGCCCAAGGCATATGCACACATATATCTGCCACCTGCGTGTCTTCCGTGTTCCACTGTAGAGGCTGGTAGAGGAAATATACGTTAGTAAGTCTTTAGATAAACAGTCGTGAATGACGACGCTTTTGCAGCGGTGAGTGAGTTGAGTGCAAATGACAGAGAGAGCGAGGTGAGACTTTCCCAGCTGGGACAGTGGCTGTCACAAAGAGAAGCGATGTGAAAATCAAAACACGAAGCACCGGTGATGCACAGTGCCATGTGTACTACAGAAAATTAAGGCTGGTGATGGAAATAACCGGAGATAACCCTCTGGTAAAAGGTCTTTACAGTTTTGGTTTTCATCGCACCACAGCTTTGCCAGTGTAGACGTCACGGAGGCTGCACACAGTGCACACGGCTTCGCTCACTAAACCTGGTGCGCGCTGATGTTTTTGTTTCGTCTCAAATACGCTCATCACTTCACTAATATATCGTTGTGTTCCGAAGACGAATGCACCAGGGTGTGCAAATGGGTGCACGTACGTGTACGTATGTATACGTATACAGCCATGTACACATGGATACAGCTATCCTGCCCACGCATGGTATGTCCCGGCCTAATGCCATGTATATTGAAGGCATCTAGGCGTCTTACCACGAAGCAGCACAACTTCTGCAGACAGCAATCCTCATGTTGTTCTTTAGCGGTAGGTGATGTCTGACACGTTACTTCTTACAGCGCATATCCCTGTTCTTACGTAGGTTTCAGGCTGTTCGCAGTTGACTAGATACGGCCGTGCTACGCCTGCCTGTAGGGCGTTCTCTCCCTACACAACCACGAGTAGCCGTATGGCTGTTTTCTGTTGTCTTCTGCAGGTGTGTGCAGATGTAAAACTCCACTGCTTCTTTACGAAGAAGGAATGCAGCTTATTTCATACTGTCCCTATTGGGAAGCGTGCTTGCGCTGGGTTGACGCCGCTCACGTGTGAACGCTAGAAGTC
>NW_021148558.1:7734-8577 GCF_002837175.3 Physeter macrocephalus
ACACGTATTTAGTGCATACGCCCATTCCTACGTACGTGTCCTAGGGGTGTCACTTTCGCGAAGCAGTACAAGAAAGACAGTGCTTTTCCTTTTTCTCATACATGTGGCCGCTGTAGTCGAAATTCAGTATTTTTTACTGAATTTATCCACTGAGTAACTACCGCAGTTAAAGCTCACTCAGCATTGTAGCGGTGCGAGAGCAGGCGGACTCTCAGGGTGGCATAGACAGAGGAGATCCGCACAAGGGGAGTGCTAATAGCTGTTTTGTTTCCCTGGTGTCACTCCTCCCATACGTCGCAGACTATCAAATGATAAGAATGCACCTATACATCTATGTATGTATTTAGCACGCGCAGTAGGTGGCTTCCAGTTTATTGCGCAGCGAAAGCGTGATGAGCCGGAGAAAGTAAATATACTCTTACAGGACTAAGGGGATGGCGGTACGTGTAATTTCAGACAGGAGACAGCGGATCACGATTGGGTGGGCACCTCTGCATCAGCATTTGATAGGGCTGTATGACAGTCGACGACTGCTATGTAATTATCGAGGAAGCGCAGTTCCGAACGGTGGAAGAACAACTGCCCTACTACGACTACCTAGCAATCATCCTTCTTCCTTCTTGCAAAACCGCCCTTCTCCTGCCCGTGTCTCTACCGCCTCGTAGCATGCGACAAACCTCCCGTGCTACCTGTGTATCTGCTCTGCTCTTTCAGGACCCGTCTCTCGGCAGTGCCCGCCTCGTCGCTTGAGTCGTCCCCATCAGTCCCCAGTGCTGCAAGTTTCTTCTACACATCTTCCATTCTTTATTACGCGCAGCTCTGCGCCGGAAAATCCTTGAATAA
>NW_021148559.1:0-262 GCF_002837175.3 Physeter macrocephalus
CATCGGCACAAAGTAAACAAACTGTTTCCACTGAGAGGAGATCGTACGTATGCCTTTGTAGAGAGATGCTCCCGTTCAAAGGTACACAGATACGCAACCCTATGTATCCTGTGTATCTATTTTAAAGTTGTACTTTAAACGTATAACGGCATATCTTCCAGGTTTTGCAGGCACTTTCAATATTTTTTGCGCTCCAAGTGACAATCTCTGGATAGGCGTGGGCACGGCCACGTTACACCTCAGCAACGCGGTTTCAGGTGTA
>NW_021148559.1:5752-6907 GCF_002837175.3 Physeter macrocephalus
CGTACACTTATACATCTACCGTACAGAGCCAAACGTTAGTCACCGCATACAAGGGAAAGATGCACAGTGAGCGCGTAGTCGGCGTCGAATTCGGTCGAAGGCACCGCAGAAGCCTGATAGGCTTGCTGAGCAGTACTACTTTATATACGTGGCATTGACGTACTTCTTGCAGTACAAACAACACTCCAACGCTACGGAAAAACCCTTACTGTTGTACTTCGATCTCTCTCCAACTTCCTTGCTGTCCCTTTTTTTTTCCCTTTGTGTGCTTCAACACTGTTTTCTCTGTGACGCATCTGACCGATCTTCGCATGTCTTTCTCTCTCTCCCTCTGCTTGTCGGGATTCGTAAGTCATTCTTCGCATCTATACATTTACGGAAGTCTCTCTGCGTTTTTTCACATGTCTTTCTCTGTAAATGACCGTAGATCCCTACACGCGTACACAGGGAGGAGTCGCGGCTACAGTGACGACCCTGATAGACGGAAACGTTTAACCACTGGACGTCTACGCTCGCTGTGTAAACACGTCTCCAGCAACGCTGCTCACAAGTGAGCACACATGCATGCACGCGCGCACACACACGTATAAATATACGGGTATACACATATACGTATACACGCCTACTCACGTATATGCACACAAGCTTCATTAGGCGTATGAGTGTACGGACAAGCGAAACCACGTATATACGAACATACACATACGCGTACAAGTAAATTCACGCCCACGTATGTATAGTTACAGAGGCAGGAGTTCACTGTAGGCATTTCCTGAAGTGACATCAATAGAATGGAAGATAGCCATAAAAATTATTGAGCCGCAATTTAACACACGCGCAAACCCGGCTGAATGGATATACAGTTGTGGACCACTGTCGGCGAAGACGCAAATTACGAAGAAGAGGTATCTTTCCAAATGTATATCCAAACTTTATATTTTGTTCTATACATCCATATCCTTCTTGTAAGTGGAGAGAAACACATGGTTCAACACACCGGTTCTTCTGCTTAAACCTACTGAAAATTTCTTCTATACACATTACTCAGACAGCTGCATCTCTTGGTAAATTTTCTCGCATATAGAAGACAAACACATATATACATATATATACGCATATGTGCATGCACATATATATATATATATATATATATAT
>NW_021148559.1:7660-8574 GCF_002837175.3 Physeter macrocephalus
GAATATGCGGGCGCCGGCATTTCTATATGCGGGTCAGATATACTCTCACGTCTCTGTCCCTCTCCATATAAAAATATATGTACTTGAATACATAAGTAATTAAGTATAGCGAGACGGAGAGGAAGATTCAGTTACTAGACTCGGAGAGCTCGTTTCATGAAAAGAATGCTTGTCGCCCTTAAGGAGGTTCAACTGCTACCTCAGCGTGGCTTATTTTTGAGGAAAGGTCCTCCACCTACACCCTCGTACTTGGGTGTTTAGGTACCCACCGCTCTGCCTTCACATATGTGTGTATGTGTTCGTGTTGAATGTATGGTACGCGGATATGTATAGTATCTATACTAATGCTAATGCACCCACATATATGCATGAACACATAAACTTATGTAGTAGATTCCTTGGTTCAAGATACACAAAAACAGTTACGCTGGTCTCCTCCCGCTCCTCGTTGTTGAAAGACTTACGGCAGCTAGATTCATCACCCGTACAGCGGCGGCACTCATCTGCAAATGGTGCAGAAAACGAGGAACACAGCAAAACGGATGGCCGGGAAGACACTTGGATGGACAGCACCCACACAACAGTTCACTGCTGAGAGAGAAAAGATCTATCTCTATTCGCTAATGCTGCCTCTGTTCCTTCATCCGCAGAAAGCATGTGAATAAAAATCTGAAAAGGCTACACGATAGACTAAACACACCGTTGATACACCAGAGCGCTGCAGAAGATGACTTTGCCATGGAGCGGAGAAAATGTCGAAAAACAGTTAGCAGGAACAAAAATGCCGGCTTCGTGCAGCTACCCACAATAAAGGAATACTGCCCCCACAAGAACGAGACAGACCTGCGCCCTGGTCTTTTTCTCGAACAGAGCAGATGTACAGCAATACATACTCCCTCCATAAGAGCTGTTCT
>NW_021148560.1:0-425 GCF_002837175.3 Physeter macrocephalus
CTCCTGAAATCATCCGCCTCTTGCGTGAGCGAAGGAAAATGGCCGACCAACGGTAAGGAACAACCGTGCGCACCTCACAATGTTGCATGCCGCTCCACACCCTCTCACAGACACGTGTATACCAGCGGATCCGTATCTCATCTAATGGCATCCTCTAGTGCATGCAGATTCATGCCTATCCGTCATGTTTCCTTGTACGTATTTCACTAGTGGGCTCAGCCGTTGTTTGTGATCTCGTCCTGCTGCGACCGAGTGCACGTTTGGAAGAGGCGAAGCGTTTTCACCGCTCTTCGGACATACGTACACACGCTTCCATGGAGCCTCTTGAAGGAGACACTCAGGAAATAAACGTTAAGACATCTACTTTCTAGCGTAGCCACAAAAGCATGGTTGCATACCACGTACAGTACTGGTGGAAGGTGACA
>NW_021148560.1:6853-8574 GCF_002837175.3 Physeter macrocephalus
AGACATGCGTTTGCACACGCCTGCGGAGGGGTACCGGGCCAAAGGTAAGCACACAGCATCATGAGGAGCAACGGAGAACCCACGCCAGTACGCTGGCGGTACGTCTATCCTGTTTGGCTGCTGCAGAAAAAGCCCTATTTTTTACCAACTGATTCACAATCGCGGGGACCCAAATGCGAAGAACAGGAGCTCTGCGGTGAGGCCCTACTGCTTACCTACGTGTGAGTGATTACTTTTATGCTTGAGATAGATTTGCACATGCCCATGCATACACGTGAGCCTACATTAATGGCACACCTACAGGTACGTCCGCTAAGAGTATTTGAATACGCGGGCTCGGGAGCACGTACACATTCAGCACAGTCTCGAACCAGCGGTCACACACAAGTACATAAGATTCCTTGCCACTACATACGAATAGATCAACGCCAAACGTGAAGAGGCCAAGCGCTTAATCCTGATGGGCGACAACAAGATGTGAGCGATTACGCGATAGTACTCAGTTTGCGTGTTTTTTGGGCGTGCCTTCGCCACGAGCACCCAGCATTTAGCGCTGAAGTGAATGGAGAAGTGAACGTTCCACATATGTAAAACATTTATCTGTGGACTGCGGTGACAAATTGGTGCAGCCGCGTACACGTGTTCCGTTATTCATTACACTGCAGAAAGTCACGGCATTCGAGTCGACGTATATCGATTGAAGTTTCCTTGCACATGTGTGTATACTCCTGCATACTCATATTACGCGTTTGTGCACATCGACTCGTATCTTTGTAATCACAATCACGCAGGATGGCCTAGATGCGTGCGGCTGAGCACTCCAATGTGTAGACATGAGCACAGCATTCCATGCAGACTCACGCAAACCGTTCAGCTCTCCGACGTCTTCTCCTTATCTGTCCACCTTACACACATTTATATATGTAAATCCGTACGCCCCTACCTGGATAGATTTGCTACAGCCGAAGGGTTGAACTGGCACGAGAGGCAAATTTTGGTCGACTCAAGCTACTGGTGATGCTCCCAAGTAGATTACACAGATTAGTTCAGAATGTAGAGTAATCAATGCTGTATCAACTCTGCACGGGTAGTCTTCTTACTTGTGTACACGCCTTTTAGTGCGTCTGTATGTACGCATGAACTTGCAGGTAGGTTCATGTGCAAGTTTCTCAGTGGGTGTCCGTCTTCCAAAAATCTGTAAACCTATTTATATCTGAACACTTTCGCTCATTTCTCGTCCTCCATCTCTTCCTAAGAACACTTCAGCGTACACCTATATGAGTACACGCTTATGCAGTTTTGCGTGAAGGCACGCGCGGGACTGTAGATTGGCAGGCTTTCGGTAGAGCGTAGATGTCTGAAATACTCCACCGGCACGTTGTCGGTGTAGTTCCAGTTTTCTTCACCATCAACACCCAGTGCAGTGAAGTCTTTCCTCAACCGTAGTGCATTTGTTTTTGAGCTGCTATCACCGTGATTGAGAGAGCTGACTTCTCAACTTTCTGAGAAGTGTTCTTTTTCCATGATATGCGCCTACACATGTCACGTGTTCTTGCCTGTTTCGCGTAGCGCCTGCCGCAGTAGGACGGCCACAGGCCTGAGCTGTCCGCAGCAGCAGTGGACGAGTCCGATGTCGCAGCACTCGTACACGAGAGGCACCCGCGCCAGGTACAGCGACAGCGGGACCATAGACTGGCAACAAAGACAACAAGGAGGGGGAA
>NW_021148562.1:0-830 GCF_002837175.3 Physeter macrocephalus
AGTAAAGGCATACGAGCAACATGCAAGAGTGGCCAGTGCAGGCGACCCTCCTTGTCCCTGCTCGTGCTGCTGCAGCTGCAAGTCATGCTGCCCTCTGGAGATTCTCTGAGGCGCCTGCGCTTGCTGTTGTTGCTGCTGCTCCCTCTGCTCACCTTGTAACTGCTGTAGTTCTCCTAAATGCTGCTTCCCCACCTGCTGCTGCTGCTGGCCAGTCGAAGAGTGTCGCTGCTGCTGTGGCGTGTCCGCGCAGCAGTAATAGTAGTGCTGCTGTTGTTCCACTCGCAGCGACAACGCTGAGTGCGGCTGCTTCAGCTTCTCACCCCTGGTAAACCGGCAGTCCTGAGAAACACACGCCGGGTCTCTAACAGCAACAGTAGCAGCAGCAGACTGCTGCCCATCCCCTGCAGTAGCTGCAGCTGCACCAGTTTTCCTCTGCTCCCTTTGATGCATAGCGGCGGCGACAACATTTGACGGCTGGCGCTGCAGAAGAGGAGCAGCAACAGCGGCAGCGCGAAACTGCTGCTGCCCCTGCGGGGATGCTGCAGCTGCAGCAGCAGTAGCAGAAATGGCTCGCTGCGGCACGAGTCCGTCACCAGCAGCAGCTGCAGCAGAAATGGAAACAGCATGCCTCCCAACTTCCCCAAGAGAACCCTCGACAACGGCTGCATCACAAGAAAACTGCTGCTGCTCCACTGCTGCTGCTGCAGGAACAGCAGACAGTGAAACCGCCTGCTGCTGAGCTGCTGTTGTCACTTTGTTCCACGCTGCTGTACATGCTTCCTCCGCTTCTGCTGACTGCCGCTCTACGCCTTCGGATTCTGCCGCCTCTT
>NW_021148562.1:7957-8570 GCF_002837175.3 Physeter macrocephalus
GTAGTCACAGTTACAGCAGCAGCAACAGACAGCGAGAGCGGCAGCGCCAGCAACAGCGTGCTGCCCCCGTAGGTAGGGGGAACGAGTTTCCACATGTGGGAGTGCTAGTAATGCCAAAGCCGCACGGTCCAGTACAGTGAGAAAAAGGGAGCAGCAAGGAGAGCAACAGCACCAGCAGCGCGGGCAGCACCAGGACCGGCATTATTAGCAGTACCAGCAGCACCGGCGTGGCAGCAAGCGTATCAGCAGCAGGAGATTGAGGAGCGCCAACACTGACGTAATAGCAGTTCGCGTAACCAGCAAGGCGAGCGCTGAACTAGCGGCTGCCGCGGAAGTCGCTTGCTTCACTGGATGACTATAAACAATGGTGGTACGTAATATTATGCATATGTGCAAATGCCGACATGTGTGTACGCGTAAAAGTTAACGTATATAGATTCAAGTTTTCCATACGGAAATTGTGGATTAACCCATCCACTCAGATAAGCACACCAGCGCACTTGTGCCTAGGTGTATGCGTTGCATATGTTACGTATGCATGTATATGTGTATTGCTACGTACGTGGAATCGTGAGCTAATCCGTAATATGAGTGTATGTTTATAAATTCGAAT
>NW_021148563.1:0-355 GCF_002837175.3 Physeter macrocephalus
GAAAAGAAAGAAACATCGATGGTGACAGTGGGAGCTGTCCAAGGTCTCACCCTTCAAACGCTCTGTGTCCTTCACGTCGATATACTTGAACCCGAAATTCACATCGACGTATGCGCGGTATATGGCCTGTTGTTGAATAAACAAAGCACATAAACACACAGATGCGAAACCTTTTCACACATATATGTATACGTATGTACACATGCGTGCATATATGGATACACGCATTCCCAAGCATTAACACACAAAGACTACGATACAAAGATGTAGAGACACATGGGCGCAACAATACGCACATATGTAAGTATACGTACACACATGCACACGCGTATATGTATAATACACATGCACTTCC
>NW_021148563.1:7596-8570 GCF_002837175.3 Physeter macrocephalus
TATATAACGCAGATACGCGCGTGATGTACGTACTTTCTCACATACTTACGCCCAGGTAGACTCCGGTAGACATACTGGGTAACTACATCCAAATTTATGCATGATGGAAGGTCGCCTTCGGCAGACGTATACGGAAACCGTACACACAGACACATAAGCAAAACATCGGAAGTAACCTTCGCAGAGAGACGGACGTGGAGTGGAGAATGAATGAAATACAGGATTGCAGCAGTGCACGACAGCAAAACGCCAATAAAGACCGAGGTTATACAGACACAGGTGCAAAGCTGTTAACGAACAGAAGAACAACTGTAACCCTGATATACTGCCACATGCTAAATCTTCGTTGCTTCTTTATTGACCTACAAACACAAAGGCGCACATGTATAACACATACTACAGATCTGTACTCGTTAAGCGACCTGTCGCGTACGCCTGTGTATACACACACGTAGCATATCTCCTCTAGATATGTACTAGTCACATACGTTCTTATAATATGACGAAAAAGACACTGCCCATTTAAAGTATCTATAGAAACGTTACAGGTTTCAAGTGACATGCAGGAAACACATAGGTAGGTATATCTGCATTGGATTCACCTGCTCCGGCGGTAGGGGCAGGGCGGCCGCTGACGCTGTTGTCCGCAATGCTGCGGCCGTCGAGATCTGCTGTGCCAACAGTTTCTTCTTCGCCTGCACAAGCTCGACAAGGACCTCTCGAAAACTTTGTTGACACGCGCAAGTACCATTTCGAAACCTCACATCAGGGGAACGACACTGACGCAAAAAATTGGTCGCGAAACCGTCACAAGGGGAAAACACCTGTAAGAGATGAAAAATTCGCAATGCACAACCCACAGAGCCCAACCGCGGTATTTTCATGTGCCCACCGGCAACGTCTGCCGTAAAGCTATATATAGGATGTATACACAGTTTCGGTAATTCCGCAAGAATTGCTGCAGTAAAGAAGCC
>NW_021148564.1:0-1579 GCF_002837175.3 Physeter macrocephalus
TGCACATGTGTGGGTGGAGTAACTCTACAGCTTAGTACGCAGACACGTTCACCGTTTAAGGTTTTCTGCTTCAAGCACTCCAGAGAAATGCCCACGATGTCAGCACGCTGTGGTTTGGTGCAGCTCAACTAAATAGGTTGGTTGTGACTTATGTGTACAGCAGTCCCGCCTGCGTATACTCGTGGATATACGCCGCTGCACCGAAAAATAGCATATCTGTGTGACACGTAGTTCACCCCTGTGGAACTGAAGCAGACTCGGAATTTTTTTTGCGGCCTGGGATCTATGGAGACATCTGCTGGAGACTAGAGCGAATTAGCAGCCGTGAAGCTTCTGTGCCTTGTTTACGTGTGTGTACCCTTGTGTTCATCACTGTAAGACGAGGTGTCAGTGGTTTTACACTATTACGCATGTATATCTAGGTTCAGATGTTCAGTCCCACGTCGTTTTTTCAAGCAAACCAATGCATTCCCCGTGTTGTTCTACTTCGGCGTCGCACTTTTTCTCCACCCCATCGCAACACAGGAACCTTGTCAGACGGCATCTCCGTATTAAGTATGAAAGGTTCAGCAAACGAGCGTGTGTTTGTACAGGTCCAAACCTTTTGTGAAGCATTCGTGCGCACAGTTCCTCCAGCCGCCTTCTGAGGCGCTTTAGTTGCATCAGTTTTCTTCTGTTGCTTTGCTGGCTGAGGAACACCGCATATGCGGGCTTCCCCAGAATCCGACAGCGTTGAGACGGTGGCACCATCGGTAGCATCCTCTTGCCCTTTCTTCTGCTGTCGCTCCTCACTGGCTGCTGGATGCACCTGCTGTTGCTGCTGCTGCAGCTTCCCTGGTGTGTGCTCAGAAGAGTCTGACAGCATGACTTCTGCACCGGCTTGGCGCTGCAAGTGCAGCTGCTGGATCTCTAGCTGTGGAATAGCAGCAGCAGCAGCACCGTGTGGACTACCGCTGCTCCCCTTACTGGCCTGCTGCCCCATCGTTTGTCCCGCATACTCGTGCAGCCACGCACGCGAGAAGGACTGTTCTCCATTGACTTGCTGGTGCTGTTGTGAAACCTGCTGCTGCTGCTGCTTTTGTTGCACCTGCCGCTGCTGCTCCTGCGGTTGCTGTTGTTGGGAGTGCTGCTGATCTGTCAAGTGTTCCCGTTGGAGTTGCTGCTGATGTGGCACCCCCCGCTGGAGCTGGGGCAGAGGAAATGTGGTGGGAATGGGAGCACCAGCAGGCGCCCAGCTGTTACTGCTGCTGCTGTTAGGGAGCGGTTGTTGCTGCTGCTGCTGCGTCGTGCTCGTAGACGATCCAGAAGTGCATGCACCCGGCAGATCCTCCAGACGCAGAGGATACGGGTATTGCACTGCGTGTGCTGGGATGGCAGAAGCAGCTGCGCTATTCAAAGCAGACAGCTGTGCAGCGCCTGGTGTTTCCTCTTGTTCCTGCCGATGCTGCTGTTCCTGATACGGTCCCTGATGGGGTCGTTTTGGATGCTGCTGCTGCTGCAGCTGGTGTTGTTGCTGCGCCTGACGGTGCTGTACATGGTGATTCTGTTGCGTCGGTGATAGCAGGTGGCCTGGTTGTGG
>NW_021148564.1:8067-8570 GCF_002837175.3 Physeter macrocephalus
TGAGCCTCGCTGCGGCTAAAGATTGTCGCAAACAGGCCGAGCACGATGCCCAGCTCCTGGCAAATCGGATTGCTCTCCTGAAGGTGAATAACTTTCTATTACGACGCTTCTGTGCGTCTCGTATACGCCGTATGTCCTGGTATGCAGCGGCGACGACGGAGTAGAGGAATCTGTCTTGTTAAAGATACGTGATTATTGCTGTTGAGGGGAATCTGTCGTCTTGACAAAGAAACATGGCCACTGTTGGTGGGCGAGGACGCCTAAACCTGTCTTACTGCGCCTTAGAAGACGTCGTAGCGCCCTGTAGCGAATGCTAGTGTACGGAGTGCTACAATCTTGCGTACCGTATCCTTCAACGTGTCCAAGCGCAATTGCACAACTCCCTTCTAAGCAGGAAGAGCTACATGTAAAATTGTTTCTTCCACCGCAGATTGCTTGCTACAGTTCTATGCAAATACGCGTAGGCGCATGCGTGACCGATTCTTTCCTACAAATAGCAATGT
>NW_021148565.1:0-596 GCF_002837175.3 Physeter macrocephalus
GCTGCAACTAAGGAGCCCGCCTGCCACAACTAAGACCTGATGCAACCAAATATATACATAATTTTTTTTTAAGTGTTGGGGAATTCCCTGGTGGTCCAGTGGTTAGGACTCTGTGCTTTCACTGCTGAGGATGCGGGTTCAGTCCCTGGTCAGGGAACTAACATCCGGCAAGCTGCATGCTGCAGGCAAAAAAAAAATTTTTTTAATTAAAAATGTCTAAAAAAGAGTGTAGTGAGATAAAGAGCAGGTGTCAGATGAAACTTTGAAAGGATGCTGATTGAAAGGCCAAGTGCCTACAGAAGTTTGACTCTCAAGTGGCCCAGACAAATTGAGGACTTGAAGAGAAGGAGTCATGTGATGCTACTGGAATGTTCATTTGTTTCTTTGTTTAAATGGGGTTTATTATTTTTTTAAAGAAGCTTTGAGTTTACAGCAAAATTGGGCAGGGTACAGAGAGGTGCCACATGGCCTCTGCTCTGCTGTTACTGCTCTCCCTCCACCCCCTCCCCCCCACCCACACGGGTGCTCAGGGCTCCCCTCTCCCCCACTATCCTATCAACCATCTTGGTGTTGGTCACCATCGCTGATGCTACATG
>NW_021148565.1:1011-5416 GCF_002837175.3 Physeter macrocephalus
GAAAGGATGCTGATTGAAAGGCCAAGTGCCTACAGAAGTTTGACTCTCAAGTGGCCCAGACAAATTGAGGACTTGAAGAGAAGGAGTCATGTGATGCTACTGGAATGTTCATTTGTTTCTTTGTTTAAATGGGGTTTATTATTTTTTTAAAGAAGCTTTGAGTTTACAGCAAAATTGGGCAGGGTACAGAGAGGTGCCACATGGCCTCTGCTCTGCTGTTACTGCTCTCCCTCCACCCCCTCCCCCCCACCCACACGGGTGCTCAGAGCTCCCCTCGCCCCAGCTATCCTGTCAACATTCATTCTTTCAGTGAGTGACACGCAGTTAAGGTGCCCCTCCCGTCACCCCGTGGCTCCCTCTCTCTCCCTCATTTCTCTTCAGTGCGAAGAACATTCTGCTGCATGGGTGGAGCCCAGTCTGTCTGTCCATTCACCTCCCAAAGGACGTCCTGGTTGCTTCCAAGTTCTGGCAGTTATGAATAAAGCTGCCGTAAACGTCCAGATGCAAGTTTCTGTGTAGATGGAAGCATTCGACTCATTTAGGTCCATCAGTACCAAGGAGTTTGAGGGCTGGATCGGAGAGTAAGAATGTGTTTCATTTTGAAAGACACAGCCCATGTTCACAGAGTTTCTGAAGATGGTAGCTGAGAGCGTGTCAGCAGGCTGAGGAATCAAGCCAAGGAAGGAGGCAGAATTCAAAGATGCCGGCGGGGAAGATGTGGCCGAGACAAAACCAGACCTCCACCCTCTTAGAGCTGACGGCTGGTCCTGAGAATTGAATGGACATGAAACAGACTCACAGGACGCAGCCATACACATTTACTTCCCACAAGTTTTACCTGGCCCAGGGCGCCCTCTAAGGAAATGAAGAAAGACCCAGAGGAGTGGCGAAACCTAAATGCTTTTCTGTTGGGTTGAAACAAAGAGAGGCGATTGTGGAAAAGGAGCCACACTCTGTGGGGAGGCTAAGGAGGTTGAGAATTATGTTGAACAAGGTCTGTTTGTACAGAATTCTCTCATTCTCCACTCTCTGCCCTTGACGATCACAATGTCACTCTCCTTCCAGCAGAGGGAAGGCGTCTTCCTCTGGGGGTGGGGCGGGGGGACATGTTATCTGCTGCTTCCAGGAAGAAAGAGAAGGCTCAGCACGCCCTTCTGCACCTGCTGTATTGGGCGGTGGGGAGGGGTTGTTTTTGCTTTGTTTTTTGAAGTGTCCGTAGCTCAAGACAATATTCTGGTTTCCTTTACATCTAAGTCCTTTCTCTGGGGTTAGGCTTCTGGCAGGAGGAGGGAGCCACGTTTCTGACCTGACGGGCTGGGCAGGCGGAGGAGGATAAGATGCGTGCGGGCCGTGCCTGTTCTCTTCTCATGTGTTGGGAAGATGACTCTGCTCTTGCCAGATGGGATCTAACTTCTCCATGAACGATCTAGCACGATATCAGCTGAAAAGAGGCAGAGTAAAGGTCAGAAAAATATGGAGAAGATCGCTGATAGATGCTGGGGTCTCCGGAGCAATGATTTTATCAGAGGCACATGTACATCTCTGGTCTCTGAACCACCATGTGTAAGGCCGATTTGGTGTGTAGGTCATTTTCAATGTACGGTGGTACCATCAGGCCACTTTGGGGTACTGTCTCTGGCTCACCTGAGTGGTGCCGTCGTGCCCACATAAGACGGGGCTCACCCAGGGTTGGCATGGTGCCAGAGAAAGGGAGACGGCGGTATGTCATTGAGCTTAAGGTATTTCTAAGAGAGTGGCTCTCTGGAGAGGCTGAGGCAGAAGGAGGCCAGCTGGATATCTGTCTGCTTGTCTGTTGGGTATGGGGGCGGGGGTGCTGTTTATTTTCTGGATGAGGCGAAAGAACTCTTCAAATGGAGGTGTTTGTACAAGGGGTCTGGCAGGATGGGAGGGTGGGGCTCAGCCCATGTGCCAAGATATCTAGAGAATCTATAGTGGCTCAGACTCAGGCCTTTTCTCATAAACAGGCAGAGAGAGGAGCTGGCTTTGTCATCACAAAGCTAACTGGCACCACAGTAGTCACGACAGAAGGTTCCCAGAATGAATTGTTTTGCAGGAGCCAACGCACACAAACTGGAAAAGCATTCCTCACAACCAAGGCCAGAGAGTACCTGTGGTCCAAAAACCTCTTGAAAATCAATGTTCTAAAGAGAGCAAACACATGCAATTCCAATGAGAGGCCATGCATATGGCCAGCGTATGTGAGAGATGCTCAGCCTCTCAGATGAGGACACATGCAAACATAAACACTGTGGAGACAGCTTTGGTCACCATCACACTGGCAGGTTTCTAGTCTGGTGACCACCAGCCCAGGGGACAAAGTGAGGGGGAAGAGGCCCCAGCAGATCCCCTAGAGGGAAGAGTGACCAGACACTCCTCTCTGGGAGAACAGTGTGCAGGACCCGTCAAAGTCCCACAGGTGCGTCCCTTTACTAGCAGTGGCATGTGTTCCTATATATATATATATATATATATGGGTGTGTGTGTGTATACACACTGATAAAAAGAGAGCAAACACATGCAATTCCAATGAGAGGCCATGCATATGGCCAGCGTATGTGAGAGATGCTCAGCCTCTCAGATGAGGACACATGCAAACATAAACACTGTGGAGACAGCTTTGGTCACCATCACACTGGCAGGTTTCTAGTCTGGTGACCACCAGCCCAGGGGACAAAGTGAGGGGGAAGAGGCCCCAGCAGATCCCCTAGAGGGAAGAGTGACCAGACACTCCTCTCTGGGAGAACAGTGTGCAGGACCCGTCAAAGTCCCACAGGTGCGTCCCTTTACTAGCAGTGCTGATTGATTCTTAGGGTCGATCCCACTACAGTCCCTGCACCATTTTTCAAAGATGTCATTTCAAGGATACTCCTCACAGCACCGGCTGAAACAGAAGGTGATTGGAAACACTAACGTTCATGGAGAGGGGGTGGGATCCATCAGTCCTGGTCCAAATGGATGAATGGATGCTGTGCAGCTGGGAAAGTGGTTGCAGGGTCTCTATCTGATGACAGGGGAGACTTCAGGGTTTATATGTGGGATGCATGTAAACCAACCGTCTGCACCCAGGATCCCATCTGTAAGACTGCATATATGTGAAATCAGCATAGATGTAAATGAATCTGCTTGTGTGAGAGAGAGAGAGACAGAGCCTGAGAGAGATGCACCAAGCCATTCATGGCAGTCACCTCTGGGGGTGGGATTTGCAAAGCTCTTCTCTTCTCCCTTAGGTGATATTTCCATTTTTATAATGTGTGTATTACTTTAATAATTCTACAAAGATTAAAATCATATGTCAAGTGTGATCCATTTGTATTCATCTATGGAGTAACTGAAGCACATTATTTCTTTTTTATTTTTAAAAGATTTATTACAAGGACAATAAATACTTATGACAATAATGAATTCTAAAGGAATTAAGAATTAAGTAAATAACAAAGGCTTTTGGTGACTCAGTTCCAGGCCAGCTAGGTGGCAGTACATGGCAGGGTTGGGGCAAGTTTCTCCAGGAGGTTGTGTATGTTCTGAATCAGCATCCAGTAGAAGTGAGGAAAAAGGTGGATAAGACTTGTACACTGATCTGATGACATTGAAAAAACGCAAAAAGACTTGTACACTGAAAACAATAATAGCTTGTTAAAGAAATTAAGAAAAAATTCTGAATTTCTGCAAAATAATCCCATAGTCATGGGTCAGAAGGCTTAATTCTGTTAAGGTGGAACTACTCCATGAATAGATCTAAAGAGTCAAAGAACCACTACCAAAATCCCAGGTTGTGTTTTGCAGAAATTGACAACCAATCTAAAATTCATGTGAAACATGCAAGGGGCTCAAAACAGATCAAGGAATCTTGAAAAAGAAGAAAAAGTTGGAGGTATGGAGGAGAGTCAGGCGGAACCCCACGATTGGTATAAAGACAATTGACCCTGAATATACTTGAGATTCAACAGATACAGAAAAAAAGCCTTCTTGGAGTTCCCCTTACCTGAATAAAAGCAGAAACTTTTGAGAAATGACCACGGCCATAAATACCTTCTTCAGGGTGGCTTCTATTCCCAGGAGAGAGACCAAAATAAACCTACCATAAATCCCTTCTGTGAGGTGTTTTATGATGCTGAAGAAGATGCAGAGAATACTCATCCATAGACAGACAAACATGATCACAAACTTTCTTATAACCCGTTGTTTTCCAAAGAACTTGTTAGTCTTTCCTGAAGAAACCTATCTGTTCTTCCCATAGAAGCCAATTCTCCCCTCTCCCTTTCTGCTATTAAGTTAGGTTTATAGGCTTTTAACTTTCACCATTTAACATGTCAGTTACTTTTTTGGTCGGCTCTTGGCTGTAGAAATAATCCTTTCCTCTTGTTCATCTACTCTTTATTTCTTT
>NW_021148565.1:7222-8568 GCF_002837175.3 Physeter macrocephalus
GCTGGGCCCGTGAGCCATGGCCGCTGGGCCTGCGCGTCCGGAGCCTGTGCTCCGCAACGGGAGAGGCCGCAGCAGAGGGAGGCCCGCATACCACAAAAAAAAACAAAAAACAAAAAAAAACAAACAACCATCCGGGACTTCCCTGGTGGTGCAGCGGTTAAGAATCCACCTGCCAATGAAGGGGACACGGGTTCGAGCCCTGGTCCGGGAAGATCCCACATGCCGCGGAGCAACTAACTACTGTTAGTTGTGCCACAACTACTGCGCTCTAGAGCCCGCAAGCCACAACTGCTGAGCCCACGTGCTGCAACTACTGAAGCCCACGCGCCTAGAGCCTGTGCTCCACAACAAGAGAAGCCACCACGATGAGAAGCCCGCACACCACAACGAAGAGTAGCCCCCGCTCGCCACTAGAGAAAGCCCACGCACAGCAGCGAAGACCCAACACAGCCAAAAATAAAATAAATAAATTAGTTTTTAAAAAAAATCCATGCTTTACTAATCTCACCTATACAGAAACAGAAATGCAGCTCTAGGAGGAATTCAAAGCCCACCCAACCTTCTTAAAGATATCAAAGGCTCCACTTTCTTCTTATGTCTGCCCCAGAAGTTCTTCTTTAAGATGCTTCCATCCTTCCTCAGACCCTTCTGCCAGCAAGAGCTGTGGCCTCCTGGTCCTGAGAACTGAGTCTTTAAATGTGAACATCCAAGGAAATAACTCTAACTTGAGTGTGCCTTGCCTTTAATTGTGCTTCTTGCCTCCTGTCATAAAACATGAGACATTTCTTTCTTCACCTGATAAGTGCAATTACAATCTCCTCCCCACCGCACCCCCCAAAAAAAGTCACAATACTTTCTTCCTTTGCATGCCCAGCCATTGAAAGTAGCTTAGACCACTAAAATCACTGCCTGAGACTGGAAAGGAAAATGAAAATTGTAGACAAACTGGATATTTTATCCACTCAGATTGGCTTTAAAAAACACCAAGATGAGCACATGGTATTTCCAAAAATTCCTCTGTCCAGAGTTTAGTCCACAGCCTCCATAAGATTACATATCAGGGCAAATCTGAATCTTAAAAATCTTCTCCACAAATATTAGTAAAAACCTTCAGCTCTCACTAAGCAAGTAATCTTTCCTGTTCCACCTGCCAGAAACACAATTCAGAGCCCACTATTTTATATAAACAGATAATATTTTATCACTCAGTCTTACTGACTCATGGCTAAAATTTTGTAAAGACAGATATATCTATTTGCATTTGTCTCTATGACTATGTCTGTCTTTTTTTTACAGGGGGTGGATCCTCAGTCAAGACCCTAGGAGGGCAGAGGGAAAATTGTTTT
>NW_021148566.1:0-237 GCF_002837175.3 Physeter macrocephalus
GTGTGTTTGTGTTTGAGATTTATTTGTAGAATGGGGTTTAGGTGATTTGGAGGTGTGTGTTGAGGGGGGTTGAGGGAGAGTTGATTGAGTTAGAGAGAGATGTGAATAGATAGGTTTGGAGATTGTTAGTAGTGAGATATAGGGTTGTGGGGTGAAGAGGGTGTGGTGAGTGGAGTGGTTTGAGGAAGGGGGAGATGTTGTGGGTTAGATATTTGGTGTATGGAACTTTATGTGTGC
>NW_021148566.1:2220-3584 GCF_002837175.3 Physeter macrocephalus
CCGAACTGACACTTCTTTCTACCCCCCATTTCCCTTCCCCCCTTCCCTCCTTTCCCAAAAACCCCCTATCCCTTTTTTCCTCAATATATTCACCAAAAAACCCATACCCCCTTTTTCCCCAACTCCATCTTCCTCCACCCTCTCCTCCTTTTCCTCTCCTTTCAACCCCATTTCCACCTACCTCTTCAAATCACTTTCCTCCAATTCTCCCTCCTCTTCAAATCCCCTTCCTTCCCTTACCTCAATCTATTTCCCCACCCTCCTTCTCATTTACCACTCTCCACCTCTCTCAATTCCACTCCCCCTCACCTCCATTTCTCCACTCCCTTCCTTCTCACCTCCCCCCACACCCCCAACATCCCTTCACCCCCTATTCTCCTTCCCCCCCCCCCCCCTCACCCTTTCCTTAATTCTTCTTCCCCATCCCAAATTACACTCACATCTCCCTCTCCAAACACCTCCACCTCCTCTCTCTTCCCCTTCCTCCTCCCCACAAATCCCAAACTCTCCCAAACACCAACTTAAACCTCCTCATTCTCCAACTCCCCACATTCTCACTCAACCCCCTCCAACCCCAAACCCCACCACCACCACACCCAAAATCACCCCCCTCTTCCAAACCTTTCCCCATCACACCCTCCACCCTCCTCCCCCTTCCCCATCCCTCCTTCACCTCTACCAACATTCCCCTCACCCTCCCCACTTCCCACCCCTCCCATCCCTACCACCCACTATCATTTAAATCCTCTCCATTTCCTCACCCCTCCTCACCAATCCTCTCACCCCCAACACTCTCCACCCTCATCTCTCATCCACCTCTCCCTCTCCATCCCCCACTCCACCTTCCCTCCCCCCCCCTCAACCAATTTTCTAACAATTTCTCTCTCCTCCACTCTCTTTCTCTTTCACATTTATTTCTACAATCCCCTTTACCTCATTTCCACCTCTCTCTTCACCCCCCTTCACCCACACTTCATTCACTTACACACACATCTCAATACATACCTTTCGACATTGGAGAGTTGATTGAGTTAGAGAGAGATGTGAATAGATAGGTTTGGAGATTGTTAGTAGTGAGATATGGGGTTGTGGGGTGAAGAGGGGGTGGTGAGTGGGGTGGTTTGAGGAAGGGGGAGGTGTTGTGGGTTAGGTATTTGGTGTATGGAAGGGTATGTGTGGTGATTTGTAAGTGTTGTTGGATGGATGAGGGGGGGTGAGGTTTGGGGGGAAGGGGGGGTAAGTGTGTTTTGTAGGTGTGTGGGTGTGTTGTGGTTTGTAAATGAGTTGGTGTGTAGGGAGGTTTAGATTGGGTGTGTAAGTGATAGGTTGGGATAAGTTTGTTTCTGTGTGTGAGTTATTTGAGT
>NW_021148566.1:6747-7949 GCF_002837175.3 Physeter macrocephalus
CCGAACTGACACTTCTTTCTACCCCCCATTTCCCTTCCCCCCTTCCCTCCTTTCCCAAAAACCCCCTATCCCTTTTTTCCTCAATATATTCACCAAAAAACCCATACCCCCTTTTTCCCCAACTCCATCTTCCTCCACCCTCTCCTCCTTTTCCTCTCCTTTCAACCCCATTTCCACCTACCTCTTCAAATCACTTTCCTCCAATTCTCCCTCCTCTTCAAATCCCCTTCCTTCCCTTACCTCAATCTATTTCCCCACCCTCCTTCTCATTTACCACTCTCCACCTCTCTCAATTCCACTCCCCCTCACCTCCATTTCTCCACTCCCTTCCTTCTCACCTCCCCCCACACCCCCAACATCCCTTCACCCCCTATTCTCCTTCCCCCCCCCCCCCCTCACCCTTTCCTTAATTCTTCTTCCCCATCCCAAATTACACTCACATCTCCCTCTCCAAACACCTCCACCTCCTCTCTCTTCCCCTTCCTCCTCCCCACAAATCCCAAACTCTCCCAAACACCAACTTAAACCTCCTCATTCTCCAACTCCCCACATTCTCACTCAACCCCCTCCAACCCCAAACCCCACCACCACCACACCCAAAATCACCCCCCTCTTCCAAACCTTTCCCCATCACACCCTCCACCCTCCTCCCCCTTCCCCATCCCTCCTTCACCTCTACCAACATTCCCCTCACCCTCCCCACTTCCCACCCCTCCCATCCCTACCACCCACTATCATTTAAATCCTCTCCATTTCCTCACCCCTCCTCACCAATCCTCTCACCCCCAACACTCTCCACCCTCATCTCTCATCCACCTCTCCCTCTCCATCCCCCACTCCACCTTCCCTCCCCCCCCCTCAACCAATTTTCTAACTATTTCTCTCTCCTCCACTTTCTTTCTCTTTCACATTCATTTCTACAATCCCCTTTACCTCATTTCCACTCCTCTCTTCATCCCCCTTCACCCACACTTCATTCACTTACACACACATCTCAATACATACCTTTCCACATTCTTACTACTCACATATCCCCTTCTCCCCTCAACACCCCCTCCTCACTCCACTCCTTTCACCAACCCCCACCTCTTCTCCCTTACCTATTTCCTCTATCCAACCCTATCTCTCCTCATTTCTAACTCTTCTTCCATCCATCACCCCCCCTCACCTTTCCCCCCAACCCCTCCTAACTCTCTTTTCTA
>NW_021148566.1:8385-8568 GCF_002837175.3 Physeter macrocephalus
CTAACTCTCTTTTCTACCTCTGTCCCTGTGTTCTGGTTTGTAAATCACTTCCTCTCTACCCACCTTTACATTCCCTCTCTAACTCATACCTTCCCATAACTTTCTTTTTCTCTCTCCCTTATTTCACTTCCACTCACCCTCCCCAATTCCCCTCCTTATCCTCCTCCTACCCTTACCACATTC
>NW_021148567.1:0-233 GCF_002837175.3 Physeter macrocephalus
GCAGTGGTGTTTCCACAGCCAAGCGATGACATTCGTGTCACGCGTGCTCAGACATGAAAACGGTCTTACCAGTTGTTGAGGGATCTATCGAATTTTTTGTCGTGTGTAGCGTGCAGTAGATTCCTGCTTGGTTGATGGACTCGACAACGTATGTGAAGTTGTTGAGCAGGCATTGTATACGGACACAGGAACATTTGCTGCGCGAATGCCTTTTGACTTCACCTTCACTTCAG
>NW_021148567.1:4069-4694 GCF_002837175.3 Physeter macrocephalus
TACGTATGGGAAATCTGAAACGGTGTACGAATCCAGGTAGCACGGTAGTTCCAAGCACGGTTGATTCAGCATCTCGCAGCTAACTGAGTGACACTTCTGGCGGCAATCTGCAGGCGGGCCAACCACGTAAATCTGGCAACGCTGCCTGGCGGCTGTGAGTCCGCACCTCAAAATATCCTGTCGAACACCGCTACAACTCTCCTCGATAAACTGTGACTTTTTGAGGGTATGTCCATTTAACCTTACCCCATAAGTCAATCGCAGTCGGTGGTGAGATTGAACTACTGTCTACTAGATGCCGAATCTGTCAAAGTTGCATTTGTTACTGTGTTGTGAAGGCTGTGTTATCACGCAGGTGCAGAGCCTCAACTTGATTGGGGTGAGGTGAATGCGCGTAGTGATAAATGGGTCCGAGTCCAATTCAAAGCACATCTCCTACAGCCATGCGTTTTTACATCTCCGCCCCAGATAAAGGGAAAGAATAACTATGCCACGGTTCTTATTGGAGACGTATCTTCATCAGGATTTTCGCTGATGATATTACGGCCGCACTGTATCCCACGTGCGCAGTGGGAACGGGAGGAGCCTGTACGGGTCGCTTGGTTTGCTGTGGTTTCAACGTTGG
>NW_021148567.1:6206-7712 GCF_002837175.3 Physeter macrocephalus
CGTGGCTTTACCGACTCAGTAACAAAAAGCACGCCTGTGTGCTGGACTATTTGTTTGCTCAAAGCTGCAGAAACGGGCGTTAAGATGGCGATGTGGAGTCCAAGTAATACTGCTACAACTTGCAAACCTCCTTTGCATCACAAAGAGGAGACTGTAGCAGCCCGAGGAGGAGGGCAGTTAACCACATGAATCCAGGTCGTCAGAATTCTTCAGTTCTAGTATTTTCGCATCCAAAGAAGTGCACTTTGATTGGTCGTTGCGTTAAAACCTAGCACAAAGACATTTTGGAGAAACGCTTCAAGCATGAGCCAAGCTGTACCTGCTTTCCGAAATTGATCCGTAGCACTGTGGGTCTTAGTTAGTCTCGAAGTTTCTTCAAGCTCATGAGCGGCAGCTACGTGCAGATGATTGAAAGGACTAGCTATGTACGCGAAGGCAAGCTGTGGAGGGGCGCCGCAACAGACTCGTTGTAGTTCTTTCACTATGGGTCTTAGTCTCGAAGTTCCTTCAAGCTCGTGAGCCGCACCTACGTGCAGATGATTGAGAGGACTAGCTATATACGCGAAGGCAGGCTGTGAAGAGGCGCAAAAAAGGACTCGTTGAAGTTCTTTCACTATTCCTTTTCGCTAGCCCTCTGTGCTGGCCGTGCTCTTTATGCAGCGCCTATTATCAGGCAAAATGGTGGCCCCAACTGTCAAGCCGTAGAAGCTGACACTATTCCTAGCCACGTCGTCGCCGATTGTAGGAACCTGTGCCTACGCTTGTGGAGCGCTAAGAGCGAAGACTACTGGGCATGCGAAGATGTGCAACAGTGTTTTTTAGATGATTTTAAGGATGTGACTGTGGCAAGATACTTCGGAATCTCCAACGATGCTATAAAGAGGCGTTTCCAGACCACATGCAAATTCGGTGAGTGCCAGCGAGGACGCGTTCCTGTGCAAAATGTGACTGCGTCAAAATGCAGGCAAGCGGCATTCGCAACGTGCTTTCTTAGACAAAAGCAGTTGACAGCATTGGTCTGGATTCCTGAGGGTTGAGTCAGTGAAAGTGACAGTTTTTGAGCTGTCGCCACAGCCTGCACAAATTTAGTGAGCGTTCTTTAGACCGGCATTATTGGCATGTACAGGATGACTTTTCGGCATCATGTTGGTTTTTTGAAATCCCTGTTGTTCTTCCCTGAAAGGAGTCGCAAGGTACTCTGCGGTTAATGTGTCTCTGCTGCTCACTGAGCGGGTGTAGTGGTCGCTCCCCTTTGCTAGTCCATTTCATAGTTCAGACTTTCCACATCTTATAAACCTTGTCTCAGTTTTCGACGAATGCCAGTTTGCAAAGGCTGTGACGCAAAAAGCTTTTCCCATCCCTCTTCAATGGTTTTTCAAGGACAGATTATTGAAATTTCGTGAGGGACACCTCGGTATCAAGCACAAGTAAACGGGGCAGCGACATCACGCTTTCCCGTTTCGTTTAAGTGCTGTTGATGAACCTGCGCGACACAGCAGCTGAAGG
>NW_021148567.1:8140-8568 GCF_002837175.3 Physeter macrocephalus
GTGCTTCTGCGCACGTTACCGTTTAAGACTGCAGTTGTGAATCGCCGAGAAACATGTTCACATCTTCGGCATGTTGTCTCTCGTTCGAGTGTTTTAGGCTACTCGATCACCTTAAAGAAAAATCTGGGCGAAAGGCTAGCGTGGTCGTCTTACACCGATTGCAACGGCGCTTATAATCACATCATCTTCCGCGAGGCTACCTACGGGAAACCCGTGTCAGCTGACAAGCCACAGGAAGACTGTGACCAGGTTGATGTGACGGAGGAAGTCCGCAGCATTTGCAATCAAACTTCTCCCTGCATCTTCTCCGACGCTGAATTCGACACGTTGACTGCAGCCGCAGCAAACAAGTGTCTTGTCCCTCAGGATGACGTCGAACTACGAATGTATTATGACTGCAGATGGCGTAAGATTTCTATATAAAGCGT
>NW_021148568.1:0-1362 GCF_002837175.3 Physeter macrocephalus
CGTGGCTTTTAAGATTAGCCCATCCGCACATTGATAAGGTCATTTACGCAATTGAGTGAGGCGTGTTAATCGGAAAGATGTCTCCGCGTAGGTGACTACTGTTAGTCTGTAGCTCATAAGGTTTGCGTGAAAAGTTGCTTCCGTTCTGCGAACGTGAGATTGGCTTGCGCTGTTGCGTCGTCATATCAGGCCTCTTTTTCTCTTCTCTGGCCATTACGTGCAAAGCAGCCTTTCACGTGAATTCCTTCAGCAAACGCACCTTCTTCCAATGTTCCAGCACGCGGTAGGAGCTCCTGCCGTGAGAAGTTATCCTTTGTCTACGCTCGTGTATGACTGCTGTAACACCTCTCGACGCCAATCAGCGTGCTTCCCTCTGGACGTGGATATATGTAGTGGGTTATACTTGTAGGCCGGCGCAAAACAATCAAACGAAAGCCGTATCTTTTCTGGTGCATATCCGTTTTAAGCTAAAGTGTGGTGTGCACAGTTACATGTGGCTGTGGTTACGCGGGGAGAAATGGATGATATGGCAGCATAACCCCCCATATTCTCTTTACCCACCGTTCTGTACACACGAACAACAGGTACACAGGAACAACAGGTCTATCAACGACGACTTCGACAGCATACAGCTGTAGCTTCCACCTTGCTGACGGGGCGGCACAAGCGGGGAACACTGCCGACAGTAGTAGCACATGAACCACGCAACCAGAGGACAACGTCCAGTGGCTGGAGTACCAAGGCAGCAACGTGTTGCAAAGGCAGCAGATTCCAGCCAGAGGCAGAGGTGTGTGTGTGCACCGGTGTAAATGACTACTTGCAGGAAGAGCTCATGTAACTGAGCAGGTGAAGCCCGAAAACCGCACAGTGATGCAAACCTGACTACCTGAAGTGACTGAAGAAGATATTTACGAGGCTGTAGAGATTGCAGACGTACGACTAAAGGAAGACAGATGTTCGCCAGTCTAAGTGCGGAAGAAGTATGACTAATACTTTTTTATAGAAGAGAAGCTGGAGCACTTGGACGCGAAGACAGAGATAGAGTTATGTGACTAGTTGAGCACTTCAAAGAGAAGACAGAGATAGAGCTACGTGTCTAGTTGAAGAGGTAAAAGAGGGATACTTGAGTCGCGCCTGCTTGAGAAGGGGAGGCACAAATATGGATACACTGGTGCTTGAAGAGGCAAGGGAAATTATTATGCGCCCGTTCAGGCCTAAGGAATTGAAAGCGGGGGAGAGGGACTACAGCAGCAGCCTCACGAGTCGCAGCTGCTGGAGAAAACAAGCCGGCAGCTGCAATGAGACCGGTTCTTCCATCTACAACAGGAACAGTAGCAGCGGACGTGACAGAAGCTGGAGCAG
>NW_021148568.1:8360-8567 GCF_002837175.3 Physeter macrocephalus
GTGTTTTGCCACCCTGCTGCTTCAGAAACGGACTGCGAAGCGAAAATAGAAAGCTAATTTATTAGCGGGATGACTCCAAGGACGTATGTTGAAGCGCTGCGATTAACAGGAGTCACTACCGGAACTTTAATTACTTTTTATTGACAAGCACACAGAGTTGTACTCCCCTACCACTAAACTAAGTATGCATTTGATTATTGTGAGGCC
>NW_021148570.1:0-201 GCF_002837175.3 Physeter macrocephalus
GCCACTCAAATCTGTGTTTACCCGAACAGCGAGAGGAGTTTCCTTGTAGTGTACATGTGGGAAGAACACATTTTTTCTTTCAAAGCCTATGTATTGTGCGGATATATGTTCAGTTTTTGTGAGTAACAGAAACTGGCTGGTACTTAAGTAGATGTGTAATACAGGAACAAGACACGTACAGACGCGATATCCGTGCACGTG
>NW_021148570.1:4986-8564 GCF_002837175.3 Physeter macrocephalus
TACAAATGCTCTCTACACGTGTAGTTAGACTCCCTATCAAAAGCATAGTGCACAATATGCATATATGTATATAATCATGTACGCGTATGCGCACTGACGCTATGTGTGTTTTTGTATGTCTTTATATGCGGGTTTAGATGCACCAGCATATATATATATATATATATATATATACATATGTATATATATGCATAGAGTACTGTGCACGTGTGTGAATAAAGTTTGATTACGCATACTTGCATATGTATATATATATATATATTAACGTATATTATGTATAATTGGATATCCTGATCTCGAGCGCCCACCGGGCAGCACACAAGGAAATATCCCGGTAGCAGGCGCACACCTGTGCATACGTGTATTGGTGTTTTCATCGGCGAGAAAGAGGGTAAGCTGCAGCTTATCAATACCGCTAACGTGCAATCAGCGGCGCTCCGTGAGGAGGCGTATGTACGCATGCAGGTATACATGTTTTGATGTATGCCCAACCACGTAGGCATGTCTCTGTATACATACGTGAGAGGCGTAAGTAGGTGCACAGCTACATACGATTACAGGCGCTTGATGTGTGACAAGCCCATAGGTTGGGACACACAGTTAAATAAATGAATTCGCCGAATAGGCGTGGCTAGTTCCTACGTAAGGCAGTCCCCTCTCGCGGGGATGCTGTAATAGTGAAGGCACCAGCACCTGCAGTGGGAATGTTGAGCACCCACATTCCTTACTAGGCCTACTCTCTTCGTCTATTCACCCAGTGTGCGTTTATACAAGGTTTTGTACCTGTATGTACAGACTGGATTTTAACGTAGACCTGCACAGCCACATTTCCCCACCGACTCACGTAGACGTGTGAGTCTATATTCTGCGCCAACAAGCTGGTCTCTGTCTGAATGTTTGTCTACAGCGGGAAAATATACATGCTTCGATGCGAAGAGAAGGGAACGGTTACCAGTGCAGCCCCACATTACAAATATTTATCAACGTAGAGAAAGCATGAATAAAGTTTCAGTACTCGCCAACCGTTTGGGTAAGAAAGAAATTACTTACCTACCGGGCTGGGTAGGCACATGGACGGATGCGTACCCTATAATAATTCTCCTGCCCAACCTGCGCCAACAGTTTTGTCCACGCGTTTCCAAGAGCCAGAACATTTCTGCGTGCTTCTATCCCATACATTTCTCCGTCAACGCAGTGAAGTCTACCGTAGCCACGGATATAATGTATGAACTTCTTCGCGTGCTAAACGTGTAACATACATCTGAGTAGATATACGTCTCTTGCTCTTCTCTCTTCCTCTTGTAGTCAGTAATATTACAAGTACAGCCACACAGTGGTATACAGTCAAACGAGCGTGTGGGTATATACGCATATATATCAGTGCACGTGCTGCTCCTCGTGTACGTAGAATTCAAGTACACGTGTACAGATGCTTGCTCCCAGCATCATGCCAGATTCACCTGACTGGATTGTCCTACAGAGCACCCTGCCGCAGTGTTCCGCGGCTGCACCACGTACTGCGTCTTAAAACGACACCCTGTACGGTGGCTGCTGAATGTAGACGGCGCTGACCCAGATAAAAGTTTACAGGTTCACATAAGTATATGTGTAATGTATGAATTTGTCAGCCATACACATATGTAGGCATGCACAGTGTGTACGTATATGTATTTTATCTACACGCTTGTGTGTGCACCTAAGTATAAACATGTGCATTTGCACAATATGCATGTACACGCGTCTGTATATGCGTACGTATACGGGTCTTCAGATGCGTGTATGCGTCCAATTGTGTCGCTTTTGTGTACGGTGTCTTCCCGTGCACGTGCGCATGCACATGTTGAGGTGTGTAACTATTCAGATATTCGTGCAGTGTGTGTATGTGTTCACCCTTGCACACACGTCCATGCATTAATGTGTGGATGACCAGTTAGACGCATCTGTGTGACTGCATCCAAGTACTTCTGCATATTTATACACATATACATATGTATGTATATGTGCTCGTGTGCGGCGCGCACAGCGCCGCTTGTACCGCATGCGCGAGGTACGTGCTGAAGATGCACGTATATAGAGAGAGACCACCGGTCATGACAACATCGCCGTACATACTTGTACATATATCTCAATGTTTGTGTACGTGCTACGTGTGCTGAAATTCGCAGGCGAAGAGCCGCTCGCGCCTCAGTAACGGGAGCCTTCCTGTGGTTCAATGGCGCATCCACGCAAGTAATGCAGGCGTGTAGGTCTGATTGTTCACGTGCGTGTTTATAGGTAAAATGCTGCAGGTATTATACTAGACATATAGCAGCATTCCAATCAATATTTCATCAACTTCGTGCACTTTCTTCCACTGTATCTCGCTCTGTCTCGATATATAACTAGGTATACACATATACATCATGAATAGCTTACCAGCTTCTTTACATATAGACACACCGACACGGGGATCTACTTCCACGCTGGCTCTGTTTGTCGAACAGAAAGCGGTGCTTTGTATATCTCTCTCAGTCTAGTGCGCCAGAATAAGAAACAGCAATTTCCATCTGATATCACCGGGACATCTTCGTGTCTATTTACGATTGCCTATCCACCCATATAGAAAGACAGACTGGACAGAACGGCGCGTATAGACACAAGAAAAAACTCATCAATCTGTTAAAACTCTGTGCGGGTCTACGAGCAGCGACAGAAGGATACCACCGTGGACGTCAAGTCAAACAGTACAACCGCGAATCGGCATTTCTATGCGTATTTTTTTGTACGAGAGACGAACAGGTACAGAGAGACCTCCCTACGAAAGCTGTAAGACGTGCAAACAGCCCTCTCAACTTTTCTCGTTTCGTGTGGCTGATTGTGAAAGGCACAATTCGACACCTCCCTGTTTTTCTGTGTCTGACTAATGAAACGCAATGATAGAATTCTCAGTGTACAGCTCTGCAGGAACAAGCTGCCGTAGCTTGAGCCTGCCTGCGTCCCCAAAAGCACTACGGAGGTACTTTCTATGGCAACTACCGTGTACAAGGCAATGCACACGGATCAGCAGCTGCAACATATCTCGGTAGAACACACTGAAATCAACTTTCTTCGGGGTCCTGCGTACCAGTCAGTGCCGTACACGCACAGGACAATCCTCGGCCATCCGAATGGATTTGTTGACTGCAGACAAAAAGAAATAAGTGAAGAAACGCGCTTTTGCCGCCCAGCAGCAACAGACCTCTCTGCCGGCCTTGCCTGCAGAACGGGCACATACTCGATGCCAATATAGCAATATATTGAAGAAACTTATATACACGGAGACGTATGTACATGTAGACGTAGGTAACTCTCTAGCCCAGCAGTGTAAGTAAGGAGCTGTGGGAACTCGTGACGTGTGTGCTACGGTACTGCCTTTCTATGTGTCAGTACTGCCAAAACGCCATCCTACAGTCTTTACATGTGTGCGCATGTACGCACGTATAAGTGTGTACACAAATAGTTACAGCCGTTACATGTATATGCATGAAGAGGTAGTTACACTTTGTGCGTGTATGAAAACACATATGCATATGCGTGGAGGGGGCTCATGGACTTGTATA
>NW_021148571.1:0-1381 GCF_002837175.3 Physeter macrocephalus
TTACTTACAACGCGTACCTTATAACGTACTGATGTGGCCTTGCGCAGGAGGAAGCGTGTAAGTGTCTCATTAAAGAAACACAACGGAATTCGTGCAGACGCATGCTGAGACAAATGTGTACAACGCTCCTGCCACCTCTGTACTACGTACTTCAATCAAATGAGGACGAACGCACCAGACGGTAAGGCAGCTGGTGTAGGCGAAAATAACCCCGAAGAGAAGTGTCTGTGAATCGTGATTGAGGCTACTCACTGAGACAGGGCCGTCAAAGCCATATGGGGACTTGAATGTTTGACTGCCACGCGTGACGCAGCTCCCGTAAACAGACGGCTATACGTTGTTTTCGTTACAAGACGGTAATTCCCCGCGGGAACCCGCGGTGAACTAGTGATTAAATCCAGATAGAACCTGGTATAGTAAATCGTGGAGCCTGACAGCCTAACATAACTAGAAAAAAGGCCACCACTTGCCGGTTAACGGCCACTGGAACCGAGGTGCTGCAGAGGAGCACAAGGGGGAGACCCTGTGGTGCAGCTCATATGAAAGGACATGTTTACTAGATGCGGTAATTTTGTACACTAGCCACTTTTCGTTCTCCACCTCAGACGCGGAGAGCTGTTATTTATCACGCGTGTCGATTTCCGGTGACTACCACCCAGGAAACCAGAGATCGCTTCCTTTGGGCCCCAAACTTCGCGTCCCTCTGAACGGGCCACATCACCAGGTGAATCTCTTCTTTATTCGTGCACAGGTGTACCTCACTGATACGTAAATACAGGTACGCAACTCTCCCAACTGCGACCACACACGTACGCAGACATACACTTCGCTCCACATAAGAAAACTCTGAGACAAGAGACGCGGCCTGAAATACTGTACAAATCAAACAATTGCACCTTCCGTTACATGCGGCCGTACCAGCATTTACCTTAAGTCGACTGTGAATTCTAAGTACGTCGGATCATCTCTAAACGGCGGGGGAAAGCAGAGTTTAACATATGCACCGCAGGTGAAGTGCTTTCTAGCTCTTGAAGAAAAGCTTCTTAAACACGTCCATACACAAGCAAAATGCAACAACATACCCGCACATCCTTGCATGCATATACACGCGATATGAGCAGAGACCTAGACCTTCAGTCCAGCCTGTCCAAAAGAATGATTCCCTTTAAGAGTAAGAGGGTATCAATCTGCATCGAGTGCCTATCAACCATCTACTTCGTTTAGACAGTAGAGCTATAGCGGGGACATCCCGAGTCGCTGCCGTTGATGAAGCTTCTCAGCCCTTCCCTCAGACAGAGATTCCTGGCCAGGAATTCCTTCTCACCTTGTTCTGGTATAGCAAGTGCACACTTGTTGGAGGACGCGCTACTGCCGAAGTGTG
>NW_021148571.1:7921-8561 GCF_002837175.3 Physeter macrocephalus
TCAGTTTAGCTGCATTCGACCAGACCCTTCAGCGGAAGCGCAGGAGATACAAAACTGCATCTGATCTCTCTCCGACATGTAGCCTTACCATCGTCTCTACGCTGCGCAGAAGGAATTCTGCATCATGCGTATATACGTATACGGAGGTGCGCGCAACGAACCATGTATGTGAGCTAACTCTTGAGAGGAGGAGGAAATCTTACAAAGGCCACGTGAAGGGGGTTTTCTCGAGTGAATCGACGGATCGTGTCGCATGCACTGGAGGCACTTCTCTATGATATAAGCAAATATGACTTTGCCATAAAACCAGAATTTGGCTTCTTACAGAAAAAGTAGTACGGAGAACAGTCTCTACGATACACACCTGTCCACTTGTCTAATACTTTATATGTGCATTCCCGCATCCTTGAAGAGGCCAGAGCTTGACTTGCCTCCTGTATTTTAGTCCATTTCCGCGTCCTTGAAGATATCAGAGCACACTGGCACCATCAGCGATGCGTATTGTGAGTAACGGGAAACTATTCGGAGGCCACGGACCTGGGTCAGACCGACAGGGGACAACGCCAGTGCCTAATTGCCGTTTAAATGCTTGTTAAGCAGAGCTATCGGGTGCCTGTTCTTTCCTGCAGGTATTGTCCGT
>NW_021148572.1:0-1956 GCF_002837175.3 Physeter macrocephalus
TTTTTGTCAGTTGAGCTCGCCTAGGGCCAGGGGCCTGTGTTCCTTGCTGACTTAGGGATTCTAGAACTTTGCTCCCAAAGCTCTTTTACAGCTCTGAAAATCTAGCATTCCTAAGGTAAAGTGCAGTGTGTTGCCTCTCACTTGGCAAACACAGGGCTACTCTGAACGGCTTAGGAGGCTGGATTTCGTTTAAGAGGCCCAGAGCACCGTGGAGGTACGGAGTGCTCTGAAACCGAAACGGTGGCTGACGCGGGCCTCCAAGGAGAACGGAAAAGCCCCCTGCCGGTAAAGCAAAGCAGAACCGCGATGAAGGGCTTACGGAGGTGCTGCACGGCTCCGGTAGGCAAGACACGTTATGGCCTTCCTTCGAGGCAAGTGCTCACGTTGAGGTTCACATTTCGTAGAGAGCAGAGCAGGATGAGCTCCCAGCTAGCAAGAAGAAGCTCCAGGTTTCTTTCGAGAAAACTCATTGCCTTCTCTGAACCGTGCCCCCAGAGCCTAAAAGCCCTGCCATAACAATGCTTTTCAGGTTGCTTCCATGCCGCATGAATGGAGCTTGCAAAATTGGAAAAGAAGCCCTGTGCGAACACCCTCCCATTGCCAGATTGACTCGCAGCCTAAGTACATGTTGAGTCTAGCAAGTCAAAAGAGACAAAAGTTACCCACTGGGCCCTTAGATGATTGACCTTTTTCTATACCCGTTTTTCTGTGTAGCGAACTGCCTAAGCGAAAGATGATGGAGTTTGCCCAAGAGGTCTGTGCACCATCCAGAAACCTACAGTTAGTTACCCCTCGAACTGTGCTTCTGTTGACGTGGGAACAAATGCTTGCACTCTCCTTGAGGAATTGGTGACTTCACATAAGAGGTGTTGGAAGGAAATATAAGCACAGTGCTTCTCTCAGTTGAGCTCAACTAGGGAAAGGGGGCCAACTTCCTTGGCCTGTTAGGGATTCTAGAACTGTGTTCCCGAAGCTCTTTTAGTGCTCAAAATCTAGCATTCCTAAGGAAAAGTGCAGTGTGTTGCCCCTCACTCGGCAAACACAGGCCTACTCGGAAGGGCTTACCAGGCTGGATTGCGATTAAGAGGCCCAGAGCATCGTGGAGGTACGGAGTGTTCTGAAACCGAAACGGTGGCTGACGCAGGCTTCCAAGGAGAACGGAAAAGCCTCCTTCCGCTAAACTAAGGCAGAATAGCGCTTATGGGATTTGGACGGTTTTGCACGGATCCGTTAGGCAAAACAGGTAAGGGCCTTACTTCGAGGCTAGTGCTCACGTTCTGGTTCACATTTAGTATAGAGCAACGGAGGATGGGCTTCCAGCTAGGAAGTAGAGCACAAGGTTTCTTTCGAGAAACTCATTGTCTTCTCTGAACCATGTCCCCAGAGACCGAAAGCCCTGCAACAACAATGCTTTTCCGGTTGCTTCCATGCCGCATGATCGGAGCTTTCAAAATTGCGAAAAAAAGCCCTGTGCGAAAACTCTCCCATAGCCAGCTTGACTCGCAGTCTAAGTACATGTTGAGTCTAGCAAGTCAAAAGAGACACAAGTTACCCACTGGGCCCTTGGCTCATTTACGATTTTCTCTACGTGCTATCCTGTGTAGCGAACTGCCTAAACGAAAGATGCCTTCAGTGTTGCACCACGAAGTGTACTTCTGTTGAAATTGGAACTCACGCTGACTCTCAACTTGAGGAATTGGTAAAATCACATAAGAGGTGGTTGAAGGATATATAAGCAGAGTGTTTTTATCAGTTGAGCTCGCCTAGGGCCAGGGGCCTGTCTTCCTTGGCGAGTTAGGGATTCTAGAACTTTGCTCCCGAAGCTCTTTTAGAGCTCTGAAAATCTAGCATTCCTAAGGTAAAGTACAGTGTGTTGCCTCTCACTTGGCAAACACAGGGCTACTCTGAACGGCTTAGGAGGCTGGATTTCGTGTAAGAGGCCCAGAGCATCGTGGA
>NW_021148573.1:0-456 GCF_002837175.3 Physeter macrocephalus
CCTCCCATTGCTGAGGTTTTAGTCGTAGTTACTAAGTCTCAACGAGGGGCGCGAGAAGGCTCCAGCGGGGGACTCGCGTACACGTGTTCGCAAAATTAGTGTGTACTGATGCGCAAGCGCGTACGCGTATATGCAGCTGTATGGGTTCCTCGTATTTTTGATTGCTTGCATTGTCTTGAAGTAGGCAAGTGGACAGTAAGGCCGTCGATTTTGCCTACCTTCAACATTAGTCTACACCTCGCTAATGCGCATACACTTGTTTTCTAAGCGATTTTCACACAGCCGTTTACACTCGCAAGGTTTATGCGTGCCTATGCGTTTACACGCACCGAAATGTTCAACCCAAGCGTAATAAGAACATGCTTAGATGAGGTAGTGACATTTAAATGTGAAAATTCACACCCGTGTGGGGCACTAGTAAAACCAGTACCAGTACGCACGTGCTAGTTTTACCTC
>NW_021148573.1:7520-8560 GCF_002837175.3 Physeter macrocephalus
TGATTCAGAACATTTTTGTCGCGTAGCACTGGAAAATCTTTCCGGCGCGCCTGCAGCGTCTCTGTCCACAAGAAACGGGTTTGTTTGATGCTTAGTGTGTTGCAGCGAATACTGTTTTGCATGCCGAGGTGAGAGCTTTTTTATTAAGGTTTCACGCTTGTTTGCTTGTCAAAGATATGTGTCAAAGCGAGTATACCTTGTGCAGGCGCGGGCTTCGAATAGGCAAGCGTGTTGCTTTCCAGTAAGGTCACTCCACACGGGGACACTGTCAGTGATTCGTGCAACGGTCACTTTAAAATGATATCGGGGGCTGAGTGTAGACGCCGTTTTTATGGTTTCTTGGGGCGCCTTATGTGACGTTTAAAGGGACGGAAACGTTGTTTATTCCAAAAGGGGAGATCTCGGCGCACACGGTGCTCTTTTGTCACGAGTAGGCTAAGCTAATGAACTTCAAACGCTTCCTGCAGACTTCGACCGACACCTGGTGGGGATACACCTATGCAAATTTCCACGGTAAAGGCAGTGCTGCCCTCTGCAGTCGTTCAATGCTCCACCTGACGGAGAGAGTAACGCCTGAGAAGCTCCCTGTGCTGCCCGGGCTCTGAGGTTGAGGAGGGTCTGATGCGTTTTTGCCGAAGACGTGGGTGTGTGTAGTGACCCAGAGGGGAAGTCTCTTTGGTTGAATACTTGTGAACCGCAGTGCTGGACACGCCTAGCAAAAGGACTGCTGTGAAGTCCTAAATACAGCTTTAAAAACTGCCTTTTTGAAAGCACTAGTTTCTGTAGTACTAATTTTGGCGAAGGCATCTTCATTAAAACCCAGCACATTTGTCCTTCAGTAAGACCTTTTGTGGCCTCAGCGAACAGATATTCGTGCACATATTCCCAGAATTCCACATGGTATGCGTTCCTCAAAGAGCCGAAACCGCCAGTTCAGGACAACGTCCAGGGAAAGACTGCGATATGGCCAGATCCTTGTTGCAGGGACAGAAAAGAAGACTCTGTCGACTGCGCGGTAACGTAATACACAATCTGCGGGT
>NW_021148574.1:0-259 GCF_002837175.3 Physeter macrocephalus
ACTGGCCTGTGCACCAAAGGCAAGCATGTTCTGGAGTGCATCTGCCGTGCACGGGCCAAGAGCTTCTAGTCTGATTACTTCCCGTCGATAAATCCGACTAGCGACCGTCCTACCAACTGATCTCTGTCCCTAAAATGGACATCTACATGCGTAGAGGTAGACGAGCGTATTGTGTTCTAGGTGGCAAGCAGTGTCAGACGAGTGCGGTTGCATGGTGAGTCGACGTTTTACGAGGTTACGCAAGACTTTAGAATTCGCA
>NW_021148574.1:7626-8560 GCF_002837175.3 Physeter macrocephalus
ACGACGGCTGTACGGTGTGTAAGTGATCCCTGCAAGCCTTACCAATGCAGGGCACAGTACTAGCAGCTTCTCTCGCCGCGTCCAAGTTCTTCGTTGCCAACCTTACGGGTACGCCCGAACGCGCTCCCGTTTCGATTCGGTAGACGAAAAGAATGTGCAGTATTACGGAACGAAGAAAACTGGCATACTGCCCATGCAGAGTACACCTGGTGCACACGACTTCCACGCGTTACGTCTGCGTAACGTAGCAAGAATTGTATCCAAACGTGTATGCGGAAAAGAGTGCATGTTTCTCTCTTGTTTCCAACGGTTATAAGGTGCAAAAAGACACGATTGACGTTGCATTCGCTGTTCTATTTGTCTTAGAAATGTTGTGTGCAAGTGCCGCCCTGTGTTAAAGAAATCAAGGATAGAACATATTGTACGGTAGTGTCACCCTTGCCTAGCCGCAACCGTCCTAATCGGCAAAGCAACGCCGCGCTCCAACCCGCTAGCGCCGCCCTTTCCTTGGACTGTGGCTGGCTCGCCGTCGGGACGTAGCAGCTGGTTGGCCTGCTGCGGCGCGCGCTGGCCTTACATCTCTAGACAAAGAAGACAGTCACTTTTGATGTACACATGTGTCAGGTATATATATATATATAGTCGCCGCCGCAATTGTTAGTACCTTTTGACTTTTAAAGTGTACCTAGTTCCGCCGCAAGCAGGCATCATGACCTCGGTACCTTACGGAGCTTCTTGAAGAAACGTTCTCCACAAGGAACAAGAGGTGCCCACCAGCTGGAAATACATAGGAGCTGGTAATCATGTTGTCTCGATAGGGCTTCTCTGTCGCGACCTTTTCCGATCGGAAGGAAAAGACTGCTCGGGGCCTTAGAGACCTCACCGCAGGACGCGTGCGACGCCAAGTGAGCATCGTAACATCATTTCAACGACT
>NW_021148577.1:0-1123 GCF_002837175.3 Physeter macrocephalus
CTCTGTGCGAGGCTTACACTTCATTTCCTCCTGTCTCTCTGTCTCTTGATCCCAAGTGTGAAGCTCTCCTCCTTCCTTTCCGAGGCACGCAGGCGCTTGCGTAGATTCCAACGCATTTCCCAGAGCAGAGGCTGACGACTTCTGGTGCGTAGCAAGAGTTCTGCCCGCTGTAGACGCGCGCGTACATTTTTCACTACTGCAGCACATAGATGTGTGTACAGGAACAGAGCATGCGCGGGAGAGAGTGGGAATGTATCTACATATACATACGTATTTAGTGGACCGAGAATGTGTCCTCGTCTATAGATGTTTGTGAATAAAATTTGTTATATGCCTCTATGTATGTGTGTGCTTGTGTGCGCTTGTCCACGCACTGTTGTTCTCACATACGCGTTGTGTATACTTGATTGAGTGGGAGCAAGCCTTGCGTCAGTTTGCACATACCGTTTTTGTACAAATATACATATATCTGTTGCTTCTCTCCAGCTATCCATTCTTGCGTATATTCTACCTGTATTCTTGTGCGCTTACGCATGCGTGTGCACATATGTGGAGGATAGGTGTGGGCGCTATGTAGACCTGTGTATACGCAGAAATACCACGAAGATGGGGTGTGTCAAGGTGTATAAATCCCCTCACGTGGTTACACTGATGTAGACGTGTATACTTGTGTGTCTGGTGACCATGGGTATCTCCAGAATGAGAGGCAAATGCGGACGTCAGTCACCCTATGCGTGCACCGTAGGTGTTCGTCCCATTCATGCGCGCGCATGTGTGTGAATTTCTGCATACAAGTATGCGAGTACTTTTACGTGTATCTGCGACAGAAGAAAAAAATAGCAGAAAGCGGATTCCTTGCGGCCACGACAACGATTTCATGTGGGTGTGCGTGGACGTGTTGTGCACAGAGTAGCTTTTACGAAGAAGACGCCTACTCGCAAGCCGCGTATGCGGAAGCAGCGGCCGTTGCTACTGGTGGTGCGCAACAGCAGAGAAGGCGGCAGTCGGGACGTTCGAGACCTTTTGAAGGTAGCAAACTCTTTCTCAGAACCGCGTTGTTGCTGCAGCTGTGCTATTCGCTTTTTTTACTTGTCTCTCCGTCCGTGGGCTTCCCAGATACCTC
>NW_021148577.1:7818-8559 GCF_002837175.3 Physeter macrocephalus
ATAAACGTCGCTGCAAAAGCACCTTTGTGAGGCCATCTGGAAGAATGGCCGCCTCAAAGAAATTGTGCCCATCCAGCTGAGGAAGCAGCAGCTTCCTACCGTCGGCAATTATAAGGAAGCAATCTAGTGACGCAGCTAGCTACTACTGCAGCAAGTAGTAGAAAGAGAAAGGACTGCGTAAGAAACAAAGACGTTCCAGAAGCGGGGCAGAAGGGCAAGGAGAAAGGAGTGGGAGAGAGAGGCAGAGTGGATAGGGAAGCCGAGAAACAGGAGGAGAGAAGAAAGCAAGAACAAGCACAAGGCAGTCAGATGCTCAGGATGAAAGAGAGGGAACCGAAGCCTCCGTGTACACGTAGTGAAACCGTTGCTTGAGAGGGAAACGCCGATTACGACAAGAAGCAGAAAAAGTGGAATATCCTGGTGATGAGGAAGGCGGAGGAGAACCCCGCTGACTTCACTGTCTACACAGCGCGGCGCGCAGCTGCGCCAGACGCTGTTTCCGAGAATGTGGCTTTCACCAGCAAAGTGTGTACGTCTTTACATTGTTCATCCAAACTTCGTTGCCTTGAAGCTCTCAACAAAGATTATTCCCTCGTGTACGTGCCAGGTAGACCGGTCTTCTTACCCAAAGCAAATTCAGACTGAGCAGCAGTCATTCTCGCGAACAATACCGTGAAGGCAGAAACGCAGGGCGGTTGTCGGTGGATGGACAAAGCGATCCCTGCCCCCTTTCCACCTGTG
>NW_021148578.1:0-255 GCF_002837175.3 Physeter macrocephalus
TTGCAGCAACCATTGAAGCAGTCAAAAGTACGGGAAAAGAAGACACAGAAAAGAGCCTCTTCAGGAGGTGTACGCACATGTTGAGCAGCTGTACGGGCTCCGCGGTGCTTGACAAACTCATCGAACGAGCTCTTCGCAGTACATCTGTTGCTGCCTTTGTCAATGCGAGACGCCGCGCATACGCCCTCAGCGAGGCGGCCCTCAAGCACTAGTAGGACATTTATGTCACACGGAAGCATCTTCTCTGCACATGCG
>NW_021148578.1:1187-3874 GCF_002837175.3 Physeter macrocephalus
AGCGTAACACTGCTGCACAAACGGTATGCGTCCTTGCGCAGGCTCCGCTTCTGCCGTGACTTCCACCGACGTCAGCATTGGCGCGTTCCTCCCTTCTGATGACAGTTCACCGCCTGCTACAACTCCCAGTGCTGCTGCCGCTGCTGCCGTCACTGCTGTGTTTACCCTGCGTCTCGCCGGTACCTCTTTGCGGCTGCTGCTCCCGCAACGGCAAGTACTACTCTATAGACTGCTTCACCTGTCGTTGGGCTGTCGCTGTTGTCGCTCGTCTTTCTTTGCAGGTACTGGTGCCGCTGTTAGAATAAGGACTTTGTACCTTATCCGTCACTCCTCGTATCACGTTTGCATCGATGTCACTCCTTGTAGCACTGTTGCTTTTGTGGTGCCTTCTGAGGGTCAAACTGCCTTTGAACTTGAGCAAGGAGTTTCCGTAATGTTTGTCGGTCGTTGATGCTGAGAAAACGACTCAAAAACTGCGCATATCTTAACTGGTGAAAATGGTCTCCGCTTCCTGGAAATTTCTCCTGCAGGATCATGTGGCTTTATTCTTCAAGAATCTGCCACTGAAAGGGAACAGTAGTACAAGTGGATGTCTTTCATGTGTACATCGAAATACCTGCACGTATTATCGGCTGCAGACCCCTGCTAATTTGTTAGGAAGGAATGAAGGAACGTTTCATGGTAATGTGTCCCTGTAACTCGTATTTGTACAAGCGCATGACCCCACTGCTGTATCTGTTTGGGTATCATTCAAAGGAACAGACAACAGCGCCCAACGGAAACGTAGTGTATCCTTGACGTGAAGTTATTTTGTGAGCAGGAAGTCAGTAGCGGTTTTTATTTAAGAAGAGCATTCAGATGTCTCCACGGGCGTTACTAGAGTCATAGTGGAAGAGGGCCATGGAGTGAAGGAAGAAGGCAAAGTTGATTGAAACAGCACGTTAAGAACTGTGCTCTTCCGCAGAAGAGAGTGATTGCTTCTTGCCGCGAGCGAAGTTGTTGGCTTTATATTTTTGCTGTACACTCTCTTCGGTGTCAAGAGCACTGCAGGTTCAGAGTGTTGACTAGAAAGAGAAGAAACTACATACAAGAAGTGCCTATGTCTACTTCCCTGTAGAAAAGCGTGCACACAGCAACATACGTGCTACTGAGACATAGACGGGGGGCCCGAAAAAGCGTGATGACGTAAGAGGGCCATGCTGCAGTAGACGCCCAGTCTTTGTGGGACACTGCGTATCCGAAAGCACGTGTCATTTGGTCAGTATACTTCACATTCCTGCACCCTTACTTTCGATGTATGGGTAGATTTGTATATCGTTGCACCGCGACATTAATTCTCGATTCCTATATATTGTTCTATATAGAGATGCCAGTAGAACTAAAGATGGACTTCCCCAGAGGTACAATTGTTTATGTGTCTATATACATATACAAGGGGCGATTAACAGTGTGTCCCCCTATACACAAATATATACACATATGTAAATATGTGTAAACTGAAGACATTCGGCAAACACACCGTCCACTACGTATGCATATGTGGATGTTGAGTGAGAGTGACCCTGCGGACTGAACTGTCCATTCATAAGTCAGGACCGTCTAAAGGGAGGCAACTGTAGCGTCAAACTTGAGAATCTACCATAGTTTTATTCAGGTTCACACAACACCCAGCGGATATCCTCCGCACCGGAACAGTAGTTATACTAAACAGTGTGTGAGCAACTGTTTTACTTTAAGAACATCTTGAAGTGTGAAGCGGGCGCACTGTCGAGGTATAAAGCACGTGTATGGGGAAGTGTGCACTCTGGTCATGCGCCTGCAGTTGCAGAGGCTATCTGACAGACTAAAGCTGACGTAGGACGAAGCCATCATATGCGACGTAGGCCTCAAAAGACTATCGGTTACGCCTGATTGTCAGCTTACGCATCAATTACATTTCGTGCATACGTCTACGATCACTCCAGCGGGCTGAAGTAATGCATGGATATGCGAAAATGCACGAACCACCTGTCCACATTCTTCCGTGCATATTATATTAAGACAAGCGCGTGCTCCATGAATCCTCCTTTTGAACGAAATTTCATCGGTGAGCTTTTGTCCCTCCACGTCCAGCACGGTACGTGATATATTGTATATTTGAGCCATCATACTTGATTTATCTATTTTGTCCCTTCACGTCCATCAATCGCGTAGTTGTAGTCACCTGCACATGCCCCTTCGTTACGTGTTTACTGAATCTCTGGCCTTACTTGTGTGCACACCACCATCGTGACTAAACACAGGCGTGACCACAATGCCTCTGCAGCCTTCTACTATTTTATATATATACCTCCGTACGCGACGGTATCTGAACAGACATATGTGCATAGATACACTATGCATGCACTCACCCCACGCGTGGACTTACTTGCGTCCACACCTCCACATGCTCTTAATATGTAGTCCACATATGTTTGTAGAACACGCGTGGACAGAACTGTACGGTTCTGGGTTCATCTACATACGCATCTACCAACGTAGCTAGGCCTGCTGGTGCGCATCTGTCTGCGCTGCAGAGCATCTCCCCTTTCTTGAACACTTCTACATACATAAACGGGACGAAAGGAGAATAGGTAGTCGTGAACAGCAGAGGTTACTCTGAGCCGCGTGTGAAGCCATTGACATCCACAGACGACACATTATACACA
>NW_021148578.1:8216-8559 GCF_002837175.3 Physeter macrocephalus
CGGCAGCGCAACAGCAGTTGTTGGTGGATTCTCTTGCCGGGGAAAGAAAGCGTTTTTCTCTCTTTCCCTTTTTTCCCCACGTGTTCATTTTTTCTCCTCTCTTCCGTACTCCTCATTTTCACTGCCCATTCTTGGCGGCAGTAGGCCACTAGTGCTGCGAGAGAGGCAGCAGCAGGAGGCACGCTGCCAACCCCCGCACCAGCAGAAGCTGCAACAGCCACAGGAAACCACGAGCCACAACCGCAGTAGCAGCAGTAGGGTGCGGTGCAACGGCGGAAGCAGTAGCAGCAGCAGCTGAAGCAGCAGCACCAGCACAGCACCCGTGTATAAGAAGCAGCAGCAC
>NW_021148579.1:0-8558 GCF_002837175.3 Physeter macrocephalus
TAGATGATTTACCTTTTTCTATCCCCGTTTTTCTGTGTAGCGAACTGCCTAAAGAAAGGATGCTGCAGTTTGCCCAAGAGGTCTGTGCACCTCCCATACACCTGCAGTGTTACCCCTGGAACTGTGCTTCGGATGAAGTTGGAACAAATGCTTGCACTCTCCTTGAGGAATTGGTGACTTCAAATAAGAGGTGTTGGAAAGAAACATAAGCACAGTGTTTCTCTAAGTTGAGCTCACCTAGGGCAAGGGGGACGAATTTCACGGCAAGTTAGGGATTCTAGAACTGTGTTGCAGAAGCTCCTTTAGAGCTCAAAATCTAGCATTCCTCAGGAAAATTGCAGTGTGTTGGCCCTCACTCGGCAAACACAGGGCTACTCTGAAGGGCTTACGAGGCTGGATTTCGCTGAAGAGGCCCAGAGCATCGTGGAGGTATGCAGTGTTCTGACACCGAAACGGTGGCGGACGCGAGGTGCCAAGGAGAACGGAAAAGCTTCCTGCCTGGAAACTAAAGCAGAACCGCGATTATGGGCTTACAGAGGTGCTGCACGGCTCCATTAGGCCTGACACGTAAGGGCCGTACTTCGAGGCAAGTGCTCACGTTGAGGTTCACATTTGGTATAGAGCAGAGGAGGATGAGCTTCCAGCTAGGAAGTCGAAGCCCATGGTTTCTTTCGAGAAAACTCTTTACCTACTCTGAACCATGCTGGCAGAGACTAAAAGCCCTACAACAACAATGCTTTTAGGTTGCTTCCATGCCGCCTGAATGGAGCTTTCACAATTGGAAAAAAAGCACTGTGCGAAAACTCTCCCATTGCCAGGTTGACTCGCAGCCTAAGTACATGTGGAGTCGAGTAAGTCAAAAGAGACACAAGTTACCCACTGGGACCGTGGCTGATTTACGTTTCTCTCTACGTTGTATTCTGTGTAGCGAACTGCCTAAACGAAGGATGCCTCCAGTGTTACACCACGAACTGTACTTCTGTTGAAGTTGGAACTCACGCTGACACTCTCCTTGAGGAATTTGTGTCTTCACCTAAGAGGTGTTGGAAGGAAATAGAAGCAGAGTGTTTTTCTCCGTTGAGCTCGCCTAGGGCAAGGGTGCCGACTTCCTTGGCGAGGTATGGTTTCTAGAACTGTGTTCCTGAAGCACTTTTAGAGCTCCCAAAATCTAGCATTCCCAAGGAAAAGTGAAAGGTGTTGTCCCTCACTCGGCAAACACAGGGTACTCTGAAGGGCTTACGAGGCTGGATTTCTCTGAAGAGGCCCAGAGCATCGTAGAGATACGGAGTGTTCAGCAACCGAAAAGGTGGCTGACGCGAGGTGCCAACGGTACCGGAACATCCTCCTGATGTAAAGCAAGGAAGAACCGCGATTAAGGGCTTACGGAGGTGCAGCAAGGCTCCGGTAGGCAAGACACGTAAGGGTCTTACTTCGAGGCAAGCATTCACGTTGAGGTTCACATTTGGTATAGAGCAGAGAAGGATGAGCTTCCAGCTAGGAGGTAGAAGCACAAGGTTGCTTTCGAGAAAACGCATTGTCTTCTCTGAACCATGCCCCCAGAGACTGAAAGCCCTGCAACAACAATGCTTTCCCGGTTGCTTCTCTGCCCCATGAATGGAGCTTTCAAAATGGCAAAAAAAGACCTGTGCGAGCACTTTCTCGTTGCCCGCTTGATTCGCAGCCAAAGTACATGTTGAGTCTAGCAGGTCAAAAGAGACAGAAGTCACCCACTGGGCCTTGGATGATTGACCTTTTGCTATACCCACTTTTCTGAGCAGCGAACTGCCTAAACGCAGGATGCTGGCGATTGCCCAACAGGACTGTGCATCTTCCATAAGCCTGCAGTGTGAGCGCTCGAAGTGTGCTTCTGTTGAATTTGGAACGCACGCTGACACTCTCCGTGAGGAATTGGTGGCTCCACATAAGAGCTGTTGGGTGGAAATATAAGCAGAGTGTTTTTCTCCATTGAGCTCAGCTAGTGCCATGGGGCCGACTTCCTTGGCCAGTTAGGGATTCTAGACCTTTGCTCCCGAAGCTGTTTTAGAGCTCAGAAAATCTAGCATTCCCAAGTAAATGTGCAGTGTGTTGCCCCTCACTCGGCAAACACAGGGCTACTCTGAAGGACTTACGAGGCTGGATTTCTCTTAAGAGGCCCAGAGCATCGTAGAGATATGGAGTGTTCAGGAACCGAAACGTTGGCTGACGCGAGGAGCCCAGGGGACCGGAAAATCCTCCTGCTGGTAAAGCAAAGAAGAACAGCGAATAAGGGCTTACGGAGGTCCTGCACGGCTCCGTTAGGCAAGACACATTATTGCCTTACTTCGAAGCAAGTGCTCACGTTGAGGTTCACATTGGTATAGAACAGAGCAGGAGGAACTTCCAGCTAAGAAGCAGAAGCAGAAGGTTTCTTTCAAGAAAACTCACTGTCTTCTCTGAACCATGCCTCCAGAGACTAAAAGCCCTCCAACAACAATGCTTTTCAGCTTGCTTCCATGCCGCATGAATGGAGTTTTCACAATTGGAAAAAAAGCCCTCTCCGATCACTCTCCCATTGGCAGGATGACTCGCAGCCTAAGTACATGTGGAGTCGAGCAAGTCAAAAGAGACACAAGTTACCCTCCGGGCCCTTGGCTGATTTACGTTTTTCTCTTCGTTGTATTCTGTGGAGCGAACTGCCTAAACGAAGGATGCCTGCAGTGTTACACCACGAGCTGTACTTCTGTTGAAGTTGGAACTCACGCTGACACTGTCCTTGAGAAATTTGTGTCGTCACATAAGAGGTGTTGGAAGGAAATATAAGTAGAGTGTTTTTCTCCCTTGAGTTCAGCTAGGGCCAGTGGGCCGACTTCCCTGGCGAGTTAACGATTCTAGAACTTTGCTCCTCAAGCTGTTTTAGAGCTCCCAAAAGGTAGCATTCCCAAGGAAAAGGACAGTGTGTTGCCCCTCACTCGGCAAACACAGGGCTACTCTGAAGGACTTACGAGGCTGGATTTCGCTGAAGAGGCCCAGAGAATCGTGGAGGTACGGAGTGTCCTGAATCCGAAAGGGTGGCTGACGTGAGGTGCCAAGGGGAAGGGAAAAGCCTCCTGCCGGTAAAGCAAACCAGAACCTCGATTAAGGGCTTACGGAGGTCCTGTACGACTCCGTTAGGCAAGACACATAAGGGCTATTCTTCGAAGCTAGTGCTAAAGTGGAGCTTCACATTTGCTATAGAGCAGAGCAGGATGAGCGTCCAACTAGCAAGAGGAAGCTCAAGGTTTCTTTCGAGAAAACTCATTTGCTTCTCTGAGCCATGCCGGCAGAGACTTAAAAACCCTGCCACAACAATGCTTCTCAGGTTGCTTCCATGCCGCAGGAATGGAGCTTTCACAAATGGAAAAAAAGCCCTGTGCGAAAACTCTCCCATTGCCAGGTTGACTCGCAGCCTAAATACATGTTGAGTCTAGCAAGTCAAATAGACAGGAGTTACCCACTGGGCCTTTAGATGATTTACCTTTTTCTATCCCCGTTTTTCTGTGTAGCGAACTGCCTAAACAAAGGATGCTGCAGTTTGCCCAAGAGGTCTGTGCACCTCCCATAAGCCTGCAGTGTTACCCCTGGAACTGTGCTTCGGATGAAGTTGGAACAAATGCTTGCACTCTCCTTGAGGAATTGGTGACTTCAAATAAGAGGTGTTGGAAGGAAACATAAGCACAGTGTTTCTCTAAGTTGAGCTCACCTAGGGCAAGGGGGACGAATTTCACGGCAAGTTAGGGATTCTAGAACTGTGTTGCAGAAGCTCCTTTAGAGCTCAAAATCTAGCATTCCTCAGGAAAATTGCAGTGTGTTGGCCCTCACTCGGCAAACACAGGGCTACTCTGAAGGGCTTACGAGGCTGGATTTCGCTGAAGAGGCCCAGAGCATCGTGGAGGTATGCAGTGTTCTGACACCGAAACGGTGGCGGACGCGAGGTGCCAAGGAGAACGGAAAAGCTTCCTGCCTGGAAACTAAAGCAGAACCGCGATTATGGGCTTACAGAGGTGCTGCACGGCTCCATTAGGCCTGACACGTAAGGGCCGTACTTCGAGGCAAGTGCTCACGTTGAGGTTCACATTTGGTATAGAGCAGAGGAGGATGAGCTTCCAGCTAGGAAGTCGAAGCCCATGGTTTCTTTCGAGAAAACTCTTTACCTACTCTGAACCATGCTGGCAGAGACTAAAAGCCCTACAACAACAATGCTTTTAGGTTGCTTCCATGCCGCCTGAATGGAGCTTTCACAATTGGAAAAAAAGCACTGTGCGAAAACTCTCCCATTGCCAGGTTGACTCGCAGCCTAAGTACATGTGGAGTCGAGTAAGTCAAAAGAGACACAAGTTACCCACTGGGACCGTGGCTGATTTACGTTTCTCTCTACGTTGTATTCTGTGTAGCGAACTGCCTAAACGAAGGATGCCTCCAGTGTTACACCACGAACTGTACTTCTGTTGAAGTTGGAACTCACGCTGACACTCTCCTTGAGGAATTTGTGTCTTCACCTAAGAGGTGTTGGAAGGAAATAGAAGCAGAGTGTTTTTCTCCGTTGAGCTCGCCTAGGGCAAGGGTGCCGACTTCCTTGGCGAGGTATGGTTTCTAGAACTGTGTTCCTGAAGCACTTTTAGAGCTCCCAAAATCTAGCATTCCCAAGGAAAAGTGAAAGGTGTTGTCCCTCACTCGGCAAACACAGGGTACTCTGAAGGGCTTACGAGGCTGGATTTCTCTGAAGAGGCCCAGAGCATCGTAGAGATACGGAGTGTTCAGCAACCGAAAAGGTGGCTGACGCGAGGTGCCAACGGTACCGGAACATCCTCCTGATGTAAAGCAAGGAAGAACCGCGATTAAGGGCTTACGGAGGTGCAGCAAGGCTCCGGTAGGCAAGACACGTAAGGGTCTTACTTCGAGGCAAGCATTCACGTTGAGGTTCACATTTGGTATAGAGCAGAGAAGGATGAGCTTCCAGCTAGGAGGTAGAAGCACAAGGTTGCTTTCGAGAAAACGCATTGTCTTCTCTGAACCATGCCCCCAGAGACTGAAAGCCCTGCAACAACAATGCTTTCCCGGTTGCTTCTCTGCCCCATGAATGGAGCTTTCAAAATGGCAAAAAAAGACCTGTGCGAGCACTTTCTCGTTGCCCGCTTGATTCGCAGCCAAAGTACATGTTGAGTCTAGCAGGTCAAAAGAGACAGAAGTCACCCACTGGGCCTTGGATGATTGACCTTTTGCTATACCCACTTTTCTGAGCAGCGAACTGCCTAAACGCAGGATGCTGGCGATTGCCCAACAGGACTGTGCATCTTCCATAAGCCTGCAGTGTGAGCGCTCGAAGTGTGCTTCTGTTGAATTTGGAACGCACGCTGACACTCTCCGTGAGGAATTGGTGGCTCCACATAAGAGCTGTTGGGTGGAAATATAAGCAGAGTGTTTTTCTCCATTGAGCTCAGCTAGTGCCATGGGGCCGACTTCCTTGGCCAGTTAGGGATTCTAGACCTTTGCTCCCGAAGCTGTTTTAGAGCTCAGAAAATCTAGCATTCCCAAGTAAATGTGCAGTGTGTTGCCCCTCACTCGGCAAACACAGGGCTACTCTGAAGGACTTACGAGGCTGGATTTCTCTTAAGAGGCCCAGAGCATCGTAGAGATATGGAGTGTTCAGGAACCGAAACGTTGGCTGACGCGAGGAGCCCAGGGGACCGGAAAATCCTCCTGCTGGTAAAGCAAAGAAGAACAGCGAATAAGGGCTTACGGAGGTCCTGCACGGCTCCGTTAGGCAAGACACATTATTGCCTTACTTCGAAGCAAGTGCTCACGTTGAGGTTCACATTGGTATAGAACAGAGCAGGAGGAACTTCCAGCTAAGAAGCAGAAGCAGAAGGTTTCTTTCAAGAAAACTCACTGTCTTCTCTGAACCATGCCTCCAGAGACTAAAAGCCCTCCAACAACAATGCTTTTCAGCTTGCTTCCATGCCGCATGAATGGAGTTTTCACAATTGGAAAAAAAGCCCTCTCCGATCACTCTCCCATTGGCAGGATGACTCGCAGCCTAAGTACATGTGGAGTCGAGCAAGTCAAAAGAGACACAAGTTACCCTCCGGGCCCTTGGCTGATTTACGTTTTTCTCTTCGTTGTATTCTGTGGAGCGAACTGCCTAAACGAAGGATGCCTGCAGTGTTACACCACGAGCTGTACTTCTGTTGAAGTTGGAACTCACGCTGACACTGTCCTTGAGAAATTTGTGTCGTCACATAAGAGGTGTTGGAAGGAAATATAAGTAGAGTGTTTTTCTCCCTTGAGTTCAGCTAGGGCCAGTGGGCCGACTTCCCTGGCGAGTTAACGATTCTAGAACTTTGCTCCTCAAGCTGTTTTAGAGCTCCCAAAAGGTAGCATTCCCAAGGAAAAGGACAGTGTGTTGCCCCTCACTCGGCAAACACAGGGCTACTCTGAAGGACTTACGAGGCTGGATTTCGCTGAAGAGGCCCAGAGAATCGTGGAGGTACGGAGTGTCCTGAATCCGAAAGGGTGGCTGACGTGAGGTGCCAAGGGGAAGGGAAAAGCCTCCTGCCGGTAAAGCAAACCAGAACCTCGATTAAGGGCTTACGGAGGTCCTGTACGACTCCGTTAGGCAAGACACATAAGGGCTATTCTTCGAAGCTAGTGCTAAAGTGGAGCTTCACATTTGCTATAGAGCAGAGCAGGATGAGCGTCCAACTAGCAAGAGGAAGCTCAAGGTTTCTTTCGAGAAAACTCATTTGCTTCTCTGAGCCATGCCGGCAGAGACTTAAAAACCCTGCCACAACAATGCTTCTCAGGTTGCTTCCATGCCGCAGGAATGGAGCTTTCACAAATGGAAAAAAAGCCCTGTGCGAAAACTCTCCCATTGCCAGGTTGACTCGCAGCCTAAATACATGTTGAGTCTAGCAAGTCAAATAGACAGGAGTTACCCACTGGGCCTTTAGATGATTTACCTTTTTCTATCCCCGTTTTTCTGTGTAGCGAACTGCCTAAACAAAGGATGCTGCAGTTTGCCCAAGAGGTCTGTGCACCTCCCATAAGCCTGCAGTGTTACCCCTGGAACTGTGCTTCGGATGAAGTTGGAACAAATGCTTGCACTCTCCTTGAGGAATTGGTGACTTCAAATAAGAGGTGTTGGAAGGAAACATAAGCACAGTGTTTCTCTAAGTTGAGCTCACCTAGGGCAAGGGGGACGAATTTCACGGCAAGTTAGGGATTCTAGAACTGTGTTGCAGAAGCTCCTTTAGAGCTCAAAATCTAGCATTCCTCAGGAAAATTGCAGTGTGTTGGCCCTCACTCGGCAAACACAGGGCTACTCTGAAGGGCTTACGAGGCTGGATTTCGCTGAAGAGGCCCAGAGCATCGTGGAGGTATGCAGTGTTCTGACACCGAAACGGTGGCGGACGCGAGGTGCCAAGGAGAACGGAAAAGCTTCCTGCCTGGAAACTAAAGCAGAACCGCGATTATGGGCTTACAGAGGTGCTGCACGGCTCCATTAGGCCTGACACGTAAGGGCCGTACTTCGAGGCAAGTGCTCACGTTGAGGTTCACATTTGGTATAGAGCAGAGGAGGATGAGCTTCCAGCTAGGAAGTCGAAGCCCATGGTTTCTTTCGAGAAAACTCTTTACCTACTCTGAACCATGCTGGCAGAGACTAAAAGCCCTACAACAACAATGCTTTTAGGTTGCTTCCATGCCGCCTGAATGGAGCTTTCACAATTGGAAAAAAAGCACTGTGCGAAAACTCTCCCATTGCCAGGTTGACTCGCAGCCTAAGTACATGTGGAGTCGAGTAAGTCAAAAGAGACACAAGTTACCCACTGGGACCGTGGCTGATTTACGTTTCTCTCTACGTTGTATTCTGTGTAGCGAACTGCCTAAACGAAGGATGCCTCCAGTGTTACACCACGAACTGTACTTCTGTTGAAGTTGGAACTCACGCTGACACTCTCCTTGAGGAATTTGTGTCTTCACCTAAGAGGTGTTGGAAGGAAATAGAAGCAGAGTGTTTTTCTCCGTTGAGCTCGCCTAGGGCAAGGGTGCCGACTTCCTTGGCGAGGTATGGTTTCTAGAACTGTGTTCCTGAAGCACTTTTAGAGCTCCCAAAATCTAGCATTCCCAAGGAAAAGTGAAAGGTGTTGTCCCTCACTCGGCAAACACAGGGTACTCTGAAGGGCTTACGAGGCTGGATTTCTCTGAAGAGGCCCAGAGCATCGTAGAGATACGGAGTGTTCAGCAACCGAAAAGGTGGCTGACGCGAGGTGCCAACGGTACCGGAACATCCTCCTGATGTAAAGCAAGGAAGAACCGCGATTAAGGGCTTACGGAGGTGCAGCAAGGCTCCGGTAGGCAAGACACGTAAGGGTCTTACTTCGAGGCAAGCATTCACGTTGAGGTTCACATTTGGTATAGAGCAGAGAAGGATGAGCTTCCAGCTAGGAGGTAGAAGCACAAGGTTGCTTTCGAGAAAACGCATTGTCTTCTCACACAGTGTTCTGACACCGAAAAGGTGGCGGACGCGAGGTGCCAAGGAGAAG
>NW_021148580.1:0-109 GCF_002837175.3 Physeter macrocephalus
ATCCCATAGGTTTTGGATTGTTGTGTTTTCATTGTAATTTGTCTCTAGGTGTTCTTTTATTTCCTCTTTGATTTCTTCTGTGATCTCTTGGTTATTTAGTAATGTATTG
>NW_021148580.1:119-936 GCF_002837175.3 Physeter macrocephalus
TATTTATTTTTGGCTGAGTTTGGTCTTCTTTGCTGTGCACGGGCTTTTCTCTAGTTTGTTGAGCGGGGGCTACTCTTTGTTGCGGTGCATGGGATTCTCATTGTGGTGGCTTCTCTTGTCGCAGAGCACTGGCTCTAGGCATGCGCGCTTCAGTAATTGTGGCTCACGGGCTCTAGAGCGCAGGCTCAGTAGTTGTGGCACACAGGCTGGGCTACTCTTTGTTGCGGTGCATGGGATTCTCATTGTGGTGGCTTCTCTTGTCGTGGAGCACTGGCTCTAGGCACGCGCGCTTCAGTAGTTGTGGCTCACGGGCTCTAGAGCGCAGGCTCAGTAGTTGTAGCACACAGGATTAGTTGCTCTGCAGCATGTGGGATCTTCCCAGACAAGAGCTCAAACCCATGTCCCCTGCATTGGCAGGTGGATTCTTAACCACTGTGCCACCAGGGAAGTCCTGTAATTGATTTCTAATCTCATAGCATTGTGGTCAGAAAAGATGCTTGATATGATTTCAATTTTCTTAAATTTACCAAGGCTTGATTTGTGACCCAAGATGTGATCTATCCTGGAGAATGTTCCATGTGCACTTGAGAAGAAAGTGTAATCTGCTGTTTTTGGATGGACTGTCCTATAAATATCAATTAAATCTATCTGGTCTGTTGTATCATTTAAAATTTGTGTTTCCTTATTAATTTTCTGTCTGGATGATCTGTCCATTGGTGTAAGTGAGGTGTTAAAAGTCCCCCACTGTTATTGTGTTACTGTCGATTTCCTCTTTTATAGCTGTTAGCATTTGCCTTATGTATTGAGGTGCTCCTAT
>NW_021148580.1:8224-8558 GCF_002837175.3 Physeter macrocephalus
TCCTTTAGGTGTAAGGTTAGATTGTTTATTTGAGATTTTTCTTGTTTCTTGAGGTGGGATTGTATTGCTGTAAACTTCCATCTTAGAACTGCTTTTGCTGCATCCCATAGGTTTTGGATTGTTGTGTTTTCATTGTAATTTGTCTCTAGGTGTTCTTTTTATTTCCTCTTTGATTTCTTCAGTGATCTCTTCGTTATTTAGTAATGTATTGTTTAGCCTCCATGTGTTTGTGGTTTTTTTTCTCTGTAATTGATTTCTTTTTCATTCTTTTTAAAAAATTTATTTATTTATTTTTGGCTGAGTTTGGTCTTCTTTGCTGTGCACGGGCTTTTCT
>NW_021148581.1:0-536 GCF_002837175.3 Physeter macrocephalus
ACCCTTTAAAAGCGAAGTAGAAATAGTTTTAATTGCACTGCGTCGGCTTACCGAGCTATTATAAACTGCTGCACGGTGAGATACGTGTCCGCCAGGTTTGGATACTGACCACATGTCAAAGGAGGGAGAGGTTTCTTTTTTCGTTACGTAACTGCGGGTCCACTTTCAACGGAAGTGCTCCATTCTGTTATCCGGACATTAACGCATCTGAATTTGGATATCTTTTCGGAGCAATTATGTGCCTTCTGTTTGTGCGTGCTAGGATTCTATTCATGAAAGTAGCCAACGCTTGGGACAACATCAGGATGCCCGCGTCCGCTTGTCGGCCTGGATTTCTCTTCTCCTGGGAAGACGCTTATTTTCACACACGGCGACCCCGTTAGTGGTAGTTGGGCATCCGTATCAAGCCAAGTCAAACGCTCTGTTCATATGACACACGATCTCGAGTGGACGCTGCTTATTGATTCATATATATAGAGTACATGGTACATCGACTGTCACTCAGTATAGGCAGGATTGAGGTGCACAGGGGCGGG
>NW_021148581.1:5482-8558 GCF_002837175.3 Physeter macrocephalus
GCAGGAGCCGCAGCATCTGTGAACGATTTTGAAGGAGAACGAGAAGCTGCAGAGCGTAAAGAGGCAGCCGTATCGCCAACACGCTGACATAGAGAAGAAGCAGGAGAGAGTGAGAGTGGACGAGATAAAGCACTGGTCTTAGTAAAAGAAGGTGTGAATGAGGATACGTGGGAGGCCCAAACGCAAAACAGGAGCACAAGGCTCACGAAAAGGACAGCGAGCAAGGAAGGCATCTTGGAGGCAGCTAAACCCACGGCCGGCGGGAGAGAACAGCAGGTCAAGTATGTCCAGTTCAACTGCGTGATTGCACAGCGAATCAGGGCTTAAAAAGCTCGAGTTTTTCGTGAAGTATCTGCCTCCTGTTTTCGTATAAAGCAACGAATATGGGCGCGGATCGACGTCGCGGCAGAGGTGCGTTCCGTATGCCTATTGTGCGGCGATATGTAAGGCGTCGAAGATATCTGACGGTGCAGCTGCGTGACTAGAACGAAAAACTTTAAGGAACGGTCGCGCGTACGTCTGCTGAACCGCGAGCATCAAAATCCATGACTGCGTAAAAGATCAATGGCAGAAAGGGAGGATCTGTCAGATGGCTTTTCCTGCAGGAAGTGTGGAGGAGAGCTGGAAGAGCCCCCAAAGCATCTGCAATAGATGAGGAGCACAGGCCGCGAGGGAGAGTGGATTACTAGGGGATAAGACTGTAGCAGAGGCTAACTGAAAACTTGCGGACTGCTCCAGCAACAGCATGAAGGAAATACAGCAGTACATGTGTTGTCGGTGAAAAAAGCGGCTCACAGCCACCTGAGTCACAATAGCATAAGTCGAAGAAGTGTATTTATCGATTTAGACCTGGGATTTAGCCATTTGTATCAGAACTTAGGCGCCTTACTTTCTTGTGTCGCTCTACTGAGTGTGTTGGCGATAGACTGTGCATGCAGTTCGCAGGCCTTTTTTATCTTAATAGCTACTTCTGGGCCACACTAGGAGAAGGAGAGGAAGAGGCCTGATGGAAACGAGAGGGGAAGCAGAAAAGGAGAAAAGAGGACAAAAGGTAAAGACATGGCAATGACGGAAAACAGTTGGGTGGGGGTAGGCGTGTTACTGTGCACGGCTGTGCGTGGTCTCTTTGGCCGAAAACACAGATACACACAGACACACACACACTCATAAGCAAACATCCATGCAGTGAACACGAAAACCAGATATATTACACTTGCTCGGATAATCTGGTGGGAGACTACCGTTGCAGGGAACTAACGTAGACAGTCGCAAGGCAACGGAAAACGGAAACGACAAAGCTGTCTTTACGAACAGGCAACGTTTATACGGGCGCACATACACATACTTTCGGCTGCATACGAGTTGTGAGCGGGAAGAAGAGAAACTGCAATCTGAATAGCTGCTTAACAAAAAAGCTGGGAGGGCAATGGAGGGAGACAGCGCCATTAACTTCCCTGACAAGCTACGCAGTGTCGCTACTGCACAAGCGCAGTTCCACTCCGCTGCACACTAACGCTACGACAGTGCAAACACACGACCACCGTGCGCCCTCTCTCAGTATGTGTGTGGATATCTAGCAAACCTCGACGTTCATAATTAAGACTCCATTTGTTTGCTAACATACCGGCAAAGTGTTCAAATCCGTATTGCCTTCAGAAGCGGTGCATACATCTACAGCCATATTGAGGTCGGCGTATGTTTATTGGCGCATAAATCTGCTGTGCGTCTCCCGTGTTAAGTAGCTGTGCCATGTATGTTCGTATGCCTGCGTACAGTGTAGCGCGCATGCGGCGCATGCCATTTCTCGTGGTCCAGTTGTGCGGGCGGTTAAAATGGAAAGAAAGTTTGTTGCTCCTGTGAATTCTTCGTTTTACCGTCAGCTGAGAGACAACTATCTGCCTGCATAATTATGGCCATGCATTCCCTTTGGCGACTCCCGTACGTCCCTATTGTGACTAAGTCAGTTGCAGCCGTGACTGGCTGAAATCGGCGACCGCCCAGCGAGGAAGTTGAGAGTCGACGGCCTCTCCACAGGGAAGGTCAAGGGAACTGTCGTCGACACGGGCGAAATCTTGTGTGTAGTGCAGCCTCGACCTGAAGTACTGGAAATCTATTTCTTGTTTTTCCCTGGACTATCTAATTCATTCCTTGTCGCTCTGGCCTGTCTTCTCTCCTAGGCAACATTCAGAACTTTCTTTCTGATCGTCCTCTCCCTCCATTCACGCATCTCTAATGTTTTTACTTCGAAAATCTACACAGTATTTTAGGTTTCCCCCTTTTCGGATCACTCGTATTCTTCGTCCAAACCTGCTAAAGCCTCTTCTGACGCTGCCTGCCGGTCTGGGGGTCGTCCGCCGACCCGTGCGCGGAGAACAACTGCGTGCCACAGAGACTTCTTGTCGTATGCCCCTCTGTATTTCGACTCCTACTTCGTGATTTCTTGTTTCCGTATTGAAACCCTGCTTTTCTGCCGTTCTTTCCCACTTTTCAGGCCGTTTTTCCCCTTCAATCACAATGCCCCTAAGGCTGCGCGCAGCATCGGCTGTCCGTAATGAACGATATGCCATCTACGGAAGCAGAAGAGCCTGCTGCTACAACCTTGCTCCTTGGAGATTCGCAATTATACTAGGCGGAACTCCATACGTTCACCGGAGCTCCACCAACGCTTCGCTGTTATCCCTGATTCCCCGTGACCTTTACCGCACGGCTGGTTTCTAGAAGCCGACATTATTTCTTTGTTCATCTTTTGTGAAGGAAGGGGCTCTTCGCAGTAACGTCTTCATACTATCTCTCAACGCTGCTTCTGGCTGTTTTCAACGTATTTCCTTTGCCACACGCAATTGGACACTAGCGGTCTTCAGGCTCATGAAGTTCCCAACGAATACCCGTCACTATAGTCACAATACTGATACTAAAAAACATTTTCTCTGACACTGATAATAGTGACAACTAGCATATTTGACTTATTTTTTCGTCGTCTGAAGAGCACACCGTTGTCGTTAGCACTGCTTGTGATCCACACCTCTCTGTAAGACGCGACTCCGTTTTCGCGCGGTGAAGTCTATCTGCTGTTTGT
>NW_021148583.1:0-8555 GCF_002837175.3 Physeter macrocephalus
GTGACAAAGCAACAGAACCACAGCATGGAAGAGAAACAGATGGATATGATGGGCAAAGGGCCAAAGAGAGAGAGAGAAAGACGCGGAGAGTCAAGAGACAAGGAAAGATACGTATATAACTCACACAGAGAAAAAGAGGGACCTTGGCAGGAGATAGAGACCTCTGAAGGGGAAAGAGATTCTCAGAGGAGGAAAGGAAGAAATAGGGAGAAACAGACCCAGAGATATCCAGGGAGAAAGCAGTGAGATAAAGGGGAGGAGACAATTATAGGGAGATGGTCACTGACAGAGACAGAGATACAGATTCAGAGAGACTAGATAGAAATAGAGGGAAAGTGGGGGCAGGGCCTTGTAGGGAAACAGCAGCCCTGTGGACCGCAGACCGCGTGTCTTGTTGGAAGGGGGCAGCCTCCACTGGTTCTGCCCAAAAACGGCCATTATTTTAGAAATATGAACCCAGCATTGCCAGTCTGGAATTTTTCAAGCGAATCCAGAAACTTGGCTTTGATGTAAAATCTCTCAGGTTTTAAATGCTGGCAGCAACAAACTGAGGGTTTTTGGGGGTTTTGTTTTCAAGACATTTTGCAAAGCGGTAACTGCTGTGGGAGGTCAGATGTGACTAATGGATTTGCTGATTTGTGATTCTGAGTGACGTAGACCTTATTTCAATTCTAAGATGCAGATATTTTCACATTTAAACATCTATGAAATCAGGATGTGCCTTCCAGTAAATGACGTCATACAAGGATAGATGGGACCTTTTTTTCCTTTTCTCGTCATTCTTAGCGGGTTGTAGAATACTGATGCGTCTTATAATTTATAGCATTTAGATCTGATGAAATATATGGATAGATAGATAGGTGACAGAAGGATAGAACATAGAGATGAAAAAGCAGAGACAGAAAAAGAGAGGGGATTCAGACCCCTGGCATGAAACATAGGGTGTGTGTGGTGGACAAGGCTGTACCCTGAGGACTGGATAAGGCCGCCCAGCCTGAGATTAGGCACTGGGTGCCTGGGGGGATGCAGGTCCGGCTGAGTTTGAGGGGCTGCACGGCAGGTCCCAGAAATGCCTTCCTGGACAGACGAATCAGCATGATGTCATCATTGTGGTCTTGGGCACTGAGGTCCGGGTTGAACCCAGGATGAGGGAAGAGGTCCCGGGGCAAGAGCCGGTGCTGTGGACGCTCCCATTTCTGGAGGTGGTGTTTGCCGAGTAGGACCCACAGATACCTGTTGGGCAGGTCCCGGAGGTCAAGGTGGGATAAGGTGAGATGTCTTCTCAGCCCCTGTCCTCTTTTTTCTGCCCACCAGGACGCTATGTGACTCTCCACACACCCCCTCTGGGCCCCTATCATCTTCATGTGACATAGAGTGCTCTGTGATTTTAAGCAAGGCACACACACCCTCTCTGGGCCCCTGCTTCCTACTCCATCTCTTTGTCTGCCTCTAATAACTTTGTAGATCTCCCCAAAAGCTCACACCTCTTCCTAGCCCCATGTCAAGTAAACCACCTTCCTCTCTGCCTCACCTGGAGCCTTAGTGGTGACCTGAGTCCCCTGGAACCATGGAGACAGGTGGAGGCTCCACCTACCACCCAAAAACACCCCCACCCCCGGCCCCCACAGGTCTGGTGGTTTCTGTCGGGAGTGGCTCTGTGTGCTTTGGTGTGTGTGTATGGAAGGGGTGGGATATGGACAATCCCCAAGCTGGGGTCCTCTGTAGGCTCAGGCTTTTCCTGTCTGCCAAATCCCTCATCTCTCAATGCATTTCTTCCTGAGGTCTAGCCTCAAGCCCTCTCACTGCAGTCCCAGTCCACTTGTTCAGCTCTGGGTTCATGCCCTGGATAGCTGGGGACCCTCAAGGGGTCTATATGTCCACCCGCCAGACTCTGACTCTGACATTAGGGGTGAGGCTAGTGACTGAGAACTCAGGGTTTGAGGAGTATGAGGTGTTATTTCTACCTTTTCCCTCTCTGTCACCTTGTTGCCTTGGTTCTGTGTCTGGGAAACCAGTCCAAACCCCACCTCCCAGCCCCAACTTGTCCCTGCTCCTGAATCTCTTGGACCTCCATATTTCTGCTTCTCCCCTTCTTTGTCTTTGGGGCTGAAATCTGAACGTTGTTTGCCTAGCCTGTTGTACAGGCCTGAGCTAAAAGAGGCTCCAGCATAGAGTGATGCATGATGGGAAATTCTCACACAGCATCTTGTATAGCCTCTGTGCTTCATTCCTAGAGGGTAGAATATCAAACAGGAGGGATGGCCCCTTTCCCCAGATAATAGAAAAAGAATTTCTGCATCAGGTAGATTCTAGAATTCTGTTAGAATGCCCAGAATCTAAGATTCTGGAATTCTGAGATTTTAACACCTTAGAAATCCACAATTTTAGAATTCTATGAAGCTCAAGTTCTAGAATCTTATGATTTTGAGATTCTGATGTTTTCGATTTCTCTGGATCTAAAAGTCTGGGACTTTGGGGACTTCCCTGATGGTCCAGTGGCTAAGACTCTCCTAACATGGTTCCAACCGGGTTACCTCATTCTTGTCATAACCTACTTCCCTTTCCACATCCTCACCACTCCAAGGATCCAGGTGCCCAACCTCGGTGGAACTAAGCACTTTCCCCATTCTCTTAATGCCACCATATCTTGGCCAAGTCCTGAGAACGTGGTCTTGTTTTTTCCACCCATCTCCTCCCCTCCACATTTCATGTATGCTTTCTCATTTAATTCCCACAACAGTCTAACCAATCTCTGTTTCACAGTGGGGATAATTGTGGTAGAGAGAGCATTCAAGTTTTCTGCTCAAGTCACACAGTGAGTTACAGAAATATATTTTCTTCCTGGGGAACTCCTACTGATCCTTTAAAACCCCATGCATATCTCCCCTCACCTGAGAAGGCTTCCCTGATTCCTTCAGGAGGAGCCCTTAGGCCCTCTTGGGGCACCCTATGCCTCCCTCTGTTACAGCACTGATCAGTTTGTGTTCTTTGTTAAATCAACAATGTGTTGAAGGCCTTCTGTGTGTCAAGCATCAGACCAGGTGCTTAGAAAACCAGAGTGAATAAATCAGAGTCTCTGCCCACATTGACTGGGTGAGGGGAAGCAGGGGACAGATCATTATGCAGTAAACAGATAAATGAGATCATTTGTGCTCTAACAAGTGCTGCAAAAGAAATAAACAGAGCAGTGGATTAGTGGCCAGGGAGGAGGAGTACCGGGGGAGACCCCTTTAGCCAGGGCAATCCTGGAAGGCCTCCTCGAAGAAGTGACCTTTCAATGGAGACCCGAATGACAAGAATGTAAGGCTTCCTGAGCTGACGAGCAGCTTCTTGAAGGTAGGGCTCACTCTGATTCATCTCCAGGACCTGGCATAGGACACGGCTCAGGAAACATTTATGATGTGACCAAAGGAATGGATGAATTGCCTTTAAAAATGAATCGAGTTTTTGAGTTCCTACCTACTTGGCTTCTGAGTCTTGCGTAACGAACTCAGCTGATATGCCTGATTGCTGTTTCCTGGGTGTGCTAATAGGAGTGGGGGGATAGTCAGCGGAAGAGAGCTGTGTAGTCTCTGCTCAAACCCTGTGCCCCAGTCTTCTGTGGGCTGTGTGGGGCAGGGGCCTTGTGGTCGCCACTGTGTTCCCGGCACCCAGCCCCGGGCCTGCCATACGGCAGGTGCTCGATAAATCGGTGTGGGCTTCCCTGGTGGCCCAATGGTTAAGAACCCACCTGCCAGTGCAGGGGACACGGGTTCGAGCCTTGGTCTGGGAAGATCCCACATGCCGCGGAGCAACTAAGCCCGTGCGCCACAACTCCTGAGCCCACGAGCCACAACTACTAAAGCCCGCGCGCCTAGAGCCCATGCTCCGCGACAAAGGGAAGCCACCGCAATGAGAAGCCCGCGCAACGAAGAGTAGCCCCTGCTCACAGCAACTAGAGAAGCCCCCACACAGCAACGAAGACCCAACGCAGCCAAAAATAAATACATAAATACATAAATATTTAAAAAGAAAAATAATAAAATGAAACTGAAATACTGTATTTAAAAATAAATAAATAAATAAATAAATAAAGAGGTGTTTGAAAGGGGAAACAGGGAAGTAGTTAGGACTCCATGCTCTCACTGCCAAGGGCCCAGGTTTGATCCCTGATCAGGGAACTAAAATCCCACAAGCCTCGCCCAAAAAAAAAAGGAGGGAGGGCGGCGAGTGGACCAAACAACCTGTGCCGGATGGAAAATTTCTACTGTGCGTGTGTTCTGCTTATGTTACCGCTCCAAAGTCTGAGCTAAGTGGAGACACTGAAACTTCTGTTAGCTTTGCCTGGATTCTGTGTATCATAGCCCCTAGCATGGGAATATTTACACAGGGACAGTGTCAGGGAGAGGACAAGAAGCCCTCCTCCCAATGTTCAGGACAAAATTTCAAAGCCCATTTGGGATGGGGGTGGGGATGGAGTTGGACTTAGGGTGTCTGGGTGTTGGATCAGGGAATGAGAATGGAGATGTGGCAGAGCTGAAATTGGAGCCGGTAGTAGATGACGGGATGGGGATGCATCTAACAAAGAAACCAAAAACTTTCCCCCAGATTTCAGAGGGCTTCTTTGCATAAACTTAGCAGCTGAAGTGGGGTGAGGTCCTCTGGTCTCACTGAGATGGAGATGGTCTCACTGAGGCTGAGGTGGATGCAGGGTGAGGTCCCTTGAGCTCCAGTGGCCCCAGGAACTGGGGTACAGAAGGTACCAGCTGACTCAGAGACAGCCCAGGTCCCCCTGGGACAGGAGGAACAGGTGTTGGGTAGACCCGGACATGGGGAACACTGGGAGGGAAGAGCGAAGTGGTTAAGAGGTGCTTCGTGGAACTTGACAGGAAGGCGAGGAAGGTAATTCTCCCATCAGCCCTGAGGGATGGGGATGGGGATGGCATGGGGGGGTTGGGATTGTAGGGTACCCCTGTGCTTTTCTCCCCAGGACACAAAATCACACACATTCCCACCAGGACCTGTTGCCATTTAATCAGAACTCACTACCCACTGTGTTAGTACTTTGCATGACAATTACCATAACCATCTGCACACACGTTATAGTCTCTTCATATCACGTTTATGAGGTACACACTTTATTGTTCCCATTTTCCAGGTGAGGAAACTGAGGCCCAGAGAAGATGCTTGGCTCGCCCAGGGTCACACGGCAGGGAGTGGTGGAGGAAGCCAGGCTGGGTGACTGAGAGCTCCTCTCAGAGACGAGTGACCAGCGGCTTCCTCGTTGCTCGTGAACAAAACTTTGCCACCACCTTCTGCATCGTGGCTTCAGTGCGGGCAGAGAACAGCAGCGGGCAGGAGGCAGGAGGGAAGACGAGAGATGTTAAGAGGTGTGGATGGGCGACAGAAGTTTGAGCGGGGCAGGGGGAGAGACACCCTGGAACAAGGCCGTCTGCCAAGGCTGCTGATGGGGCCTGCACTCCTGGCCCTCCAGCACCCTGGTCTCCTGTGCTCTCAAGTGTCCTGCAGCAGGAGGGAGAGGGTTGGATCACCATCCTCTGGGTCAGTGCAGGGACCCGGAAAACCACTGTGGTTTCAAACGGATACACACACCCCCCCGCCCTCTGCTGTTCGCCTCCCAGCTTGCACACGCTGCTACACAGATACACATGTACACTCACGGAAGCCATGAGCCATCACACACAGAGTCACACACCGGAGCATGTGTCCACATGCCGTATCCTCCTGTGTCTATCTGTGCCCCTGAGCAGGCCGCCCTGCTGGCTTAGCGCCCTCAGGCCATAGCAGCAGATCCTACCTGCCGCCACGTGCACCGTGCCTCCAGCCGTCCCACGGAAGCGCCCACACGTAATCGCGTGCTTCCCGTCTCCCCACGTGCCACCACCACATGCACCCTCTCAGCCACCACCGTGGTATTCCCACAGGCTCAGGGGCTCCACCGATGACTTCCGGGCCCCTCCCCCGGCCCCCACCTGCCCGGGATTCCAGCAGCAAGAGCGGGAACATCCAGATCCAGACTCTGCAGCAGGTGTGGGCTGTCCCGTGGTGGGGTCTGGGAGACAGAGAGGACAGGGCTGAGCGGAGGAGGGAGGAGACCAAACTCCTAGGGATCTTGGGACTGGCGAGGAAGCAGAGCTTCTGGGGCAGTTCTTCTGGGTCCCGCTGGAGGAAGGGGCTGGGGCCCCCGATTCCTGGGTCTGCAGAAGAACGGGCTGGGGCCCCAGATTCCGGAATCTGAGGAGCTGGGAGCTCAGGGGCTGGAGTCCTACATCCAAGGAAGGAGGGAGTTGGGATCCCCAGACGCCCGGGTCTGAAGGGAAAGGGAACTGCGAACTGGGACTCCTAAGTCGTGGAGAGCCGGGGCTGGGCTGCGGATTCCTGGGTCGCAAAGCACGAAGGGATCTGAGGTTGAGGTCCTGGGCCCTGGAGGAGGGGGCTCAGGGGCCTGATGCCCGTGTCTGAGAACTTTGGCCTCTCACCTTGCAGAATTCAGGGGGCGGGCTTACCTACTGATTCGGATCCAGAGGAAGAGCACCCCGGACTTCAGCTCTGCCTGCCTCGTACAAGATGCTGGAGCCTTTTAACTGGGACCACCGGCTTCCTGCTCCGTCTCCTCCCACCTGGGGGCCGGCGGGGGAGCGGGGAGCTGGAGCCCTGCTTATGAGTGAGGAGAGGCTCAGGGGCTGAGCGGAGAGTCTTGAGGGAGGAGGGCTTGGAATCTCTAACTTTTCTTTTTAATTGGGGTAGAGTTGTTTTACAATGTTGTGTTAATTTCTACTGTACAGCGAAGTGAAGTAGAGTTCCCTGTGCTACACGGCGGGTTCTCAGTGCTTATCTATTTTATACATATGAGCATATATATGTCAATCCCAATCTTCCAATTCATCCAACCCCCTCTCCGCTTCCCCGCTTGGTGTCCATACTTGCACCTTGATACAGCCACTATGGCATCTCTAACTCTTGAGGTCTGGGAGTGAAGGAGTTTAGTGCTGTGACTCCTGGGTCTGAACCAGAAATGGCTGGGGACCCAGACATCCTGGTCCGAGCGAAGAGGGGGTGAGGGCCCCTGACTCCTGGAGCTGAGGGAGGATGGCACTGGGGGCCTGGACTCCTGGCTCTGAGGGGGGAGGGGGCCGGGGCCCGGGACTGCTGGGTCAGAAGGAGGAGGGGGATGGAGGCCTGGATCTGTGGTCTGAGGGAGAAGGAGCTGGCAGCTGGATTCTTAAGTCTTTTGGGAAGGAGTGATTTGGAGCCTGGGTTTTTGTGGGAGGAGGGGGCTGCCAGTAACCTGGAATGGAAGACAAGCCAGCCTTCTGGGTCCCGACTTCTGAGGGCTGATTGGCCCGGCCCACTGGCTGCCCCCTGAGAGGTCCAGATGCGGGAAAGGCAGGTTGGGGAGGCGCTGGGACCTGGTTTCCCCTTCCCCTGGGAGCGAGGGGACCAGCCCAAGCAGAACCCAGGAGCCTGGCTGCAATCGGGCTGATGGAGACAGACGTAGGCAGGACCTACTCGGGGCTTATGGGGAATTGCAACGCGGTGGTGGTTCCCTCTCCGCCCTCCACCGCGCACCCGGTCCCCATCCTTTAGCTCACAAAACAGGCAGTAGGAAGGCGCGTTTAATGTAAAATCATCCCTTGGATCGGAGGGGACAGAGAATCTCTCCCAACTTCTCCCGGTCGGGGCCCCACCAGGATTCAAAGAGTTCTCGGGGCCGGGTCTGATATCCAGAAGCTGGGAACTTGAATATCCAGAAGGTGTCTCCAGGCCAGCCGAGGAGAACGGCGGAGACCTTTGAGACTGGAGTCTGGCCAACCCTCCTACCCTGTGCCCACCCTCCTTTCCTGGTCGTCCAAGGCGCGAGGTCTCAGTTGTCCTCCATGGTTTTTCGAATCCAGTCCAGGTAGTGGCACACACTGGTATAGACACCAGGGCCCTGGGGTCTGGAGCAGGGCTCCGAGCCCCCAGACACCACACCCGCCAGGGCCCCATTGCAAACCAGGGGGCCCCCAGGGTCACCCTGTGCGCGGAAGAAGAGCAGAGAAACTGTTAGGCCAGCCTACTCAGGACATGACACAAGGCACTTTCTCCCTCTCAGGAAACTCCCACTTTCCTCTTCCTACAATACCCAGGCGTCCAGGTCTCCAGTCCCTCCTCCCTCAGACCCAGGAGTGAAAGCTCATAGCCCCCACCTCCCCCTAGGACCTGGCATTGTGGGCCCCTCTTTCCCCAGGACATAGAGTCCAACCCCCAGGCCCCTCCTCCTTTAGAGCCAGGAATCCTGGGCCTGGTCCCACCCCCTCCCAGGACCCAGGTTTCCCAGCTCCTTCCTTGCTCTGCTCCAGGAAGTCTGGGGCCCCAACTCCCTTCTCCCCCAGGACCCTGGAATCCCCGCAGGATACCCGTCCCTTTCCTTCCCAGAGGAGGTCTCACCTGGCAGGGGACCCCTCCGCCGTCCCAATGGCCGGCACAGAGCATGCGGTCGGAGATGTGGCCCGGATGCGCCTCATGGCAGAGGTTGGGCTCCAGGATGCTGATGTTGGCACACTGCAGCGTGA
>NW_021148584.1:0-1297 GCF_002837175.3 Physeter macrocephalus
AATCCATACATACACAGAATGCGGAAGAGTGGGTGCAGGTACCCACCTGTGTGAACACGTTGGTCCATAGCAAATATATATGTAGCCAGTTGTAAGTGGATACGTACGTAGAAATTATATGCAAGTGCGTCAGGCAAGGAACTGGCGCTAGGGCTTCTTCATTCGTCTGAAGCGATGTTCAACCTGATTCACATATGTTCTACTTAGATTTTTGTACACACGATTACAAACGTACGATTCTACTAGAAAAGTGCTGTTAGCGTGTGCCCTTCTCAGCCACGTCACTTCCGGATGTCTATACCTCTTATATGCAGTCCTTCTCATTAGTATCCCGTAGTTTCAGCGAATATGTTTTCTTTGACGCCGTCCACGCAAAGAGAGAAAGGGTGAGACAGGGCCCATTTCTTCACACGTGTTTCTTCAGTTCTACTCCCTCAGTTCCTCCGTTGTCAAACCTTGATTTTCTATTGCAGGAAGAGTTCTTCCTATTACATTATCCTCGATTCTTTGTGCGTTTCATGTGGTGGGAGCAGTCAACACGCGTAACACATTGGCGAGCAACAGGCAGGTAACACAAAGCAGACCTTGTCAGCTTCCACGTGAATCCACTGTGTCGAGCCTCCAAAAAAGAGGAAGCATTCTTTTCTGTAGGCACCGGTATACACCGAAACAAATCTACAGGGAGATGCACCCACAACAGCTGCACGTCAGGTGTACGTACACCGCAAGGTGTACGCGCGGCGAAGGCGGCACGCTGTAGCCCAGAAGGGAGGCAGAACAACTCAGTTTCCTCAGCTTCCCTGCTGTTGCTGTCGCTGCTGCTGCTGCATTTCGTCCCCTCCACTTCTTCCTCTCCCGCACCGTTGCGGTGTTGTTACAAATTTGTAGCTTCTTAGTACACCCGCTCATGCTCAGCAGCAGCAGCGCAGCGCCTTTCTACCGGCTGTAGGCACAGAGGTGCAGAGACACGTGTCTATCCGTAGGCGCATAGAAGCGCGCCAGATCTTCCACAGATCAAGAAGACAAGAAAAATTCAGGGCTCACCAGAATACCACATGCGCAAGATTGGGGAGCTACGACTCTCCCGCGCGTATGCGTACGCACGTGTGCACATCCGCATTGAGGCAACTGCATATGTACCTCCTCGCAGCCCCTTACTCGTACGGAGGTTATATATATATACTTCGTTGCAGGTCTATAAATTCATATACATACGTAACATTATCTATATACCCAGTATACACGTACAAAGGGATAGATGTCTACTGTGTGTATCGGCGGTGCGACGGGCCATAAA
>NW_021148584.1:8161-8555 GCF_002837175.3 Physeter macrocephalus
AGGTTCCGGTGCATGCGTCTTGCTGCCTCTCTTCAACAGACGCAGCGGGAGAGGCGGAAGCAGCAGCAGAGAGTGGACGTGAAGGAGAGTACTTTTGCTCTCCGCCAACTGCAGGAGGACTTGTCCCCACAGCCACGGCAAGAAGGCCTCCTTCACTCGTAGCAGCAGAAGCAGGAGGAGAAACTCGCTGGTTTTTCTTCTTCTTGTTCCCCTCTTCTTCTCCTCCTCCTCCCTCTCCTTCTTCTTCTTCTTCACCCGTGTCTACATTGGCTTGGATTTCTTCAGGAGGCTGGTATTTGATGTACTGAAGGAGGGGCACCAGGCGAGGCAAGTAGATGCGTCGGCAGCAGCAGGCAATGGACCCCACGACAGCGATAGGCTGAAGAAGCAGCGC
>NW_021148587.1:0-7039 GCF_002837175.3 Physeter macrocephalus
AAAGTCTGTAGTGATTGGTCACTGTGACTCTGTTACACAGTTTAGGCACAGATAGCAAAATAGGTAGTTGTGTTTTCTCCTGTCTCCCAGTGATAAACCCACATGACATTTACAAAAGTGAAGAATTATAAAAGGGAACTGGCAGCAAAGATGAAAGTGCCATGGAGAGACAAAATATGATGATGCGAGAAGTTATATTCAAACAATATAAATGGATTACAGAAGAAATAGCTGACCAAGGAGCGGTACCTTAATAGTGTTAGAAAGATTCCAGATATGCAATCAGAAGAACTTAGTCAAGACAAACTTACCACATAAATGAGGAAAGTGGTGGTGAGGAAAAGGATGAAAATGTCCCAGAGGAAGAGACAACAGCAAATACTTTGAATTCAAGGAAGTTTTTAAAGATTGCACAAAATTGAGAGTACAAGGCATAAAATGTCGGTAACTGATCCAAACTTCGAAAGGAACATAATTCACCAAGTTGTAAAAAAGATGCTCTTATATTATAAATTATGCAAGAAGAAGAAGGCAAGCACTGTTCAAACATTTTGGATAAGTTTTTATAAAAAAGAAATTAACAAAAATAAACAAATGGGACCTAATGAAACTTAAAAGCTTTTGCACAGCAAAGGATACCATAAACAAGACCAAAAGACAACCCTCAGAATGGGAGAAAAACAAAAGTAAACAAATGGAACCTAATGAAACTTAAAAGCGTGATTGAATTCGATAATTTTTATTTGGAAATCCAACATCTAGTAAAAACTAATTCATTCATTTATTGAATTAATCAATGGCCTAGTATGTGGCAGTCACTGTTCTGGCATCTGAGGATTCAGAGTCCCTTCTCGTAGAACTGATGTCCTGTTTGAGGAAGAGACAACACGTACATCAGGGTTCATTTTGCCTGGTGCATGAATTTCAGTTTAGTTAAATAACATCAATCCCCCAACACAGGGTTCAGATTTCAGTTACCACAGGAAATTTACTGTGAACAATACATAAAGTACAACTTTGCTGCTAAGTATACTTCATTCCACAAATCATGATGTACTAAGAGATGCTCATCGTGATCAGTAATCAAGCATATCAATTCTTTGAAAGTCTGTAGTGATTGGTCACTGTGACTCTGTTACACAGTTTAGGCACAGACAGCAAAATAGGTAGTTGTGTTTTCTCCTGTCTCCCCGTGATAAACCCACATGACATTTACAAAAGTGAAGAATTATAAAAGGGAACTGGCAGCAAAGATGAAAGTGCCATGGAGAGACAAAATATGATGATGCGAGAAGTTATATTCAAACAATATAAATGGATTACAGAAGAAATAGCTGACCAAGGAGCGGTACCTTAATAGTGTTAGAAAGATTCCAGATATGCAATCAGAAGAACTTAGTAAAGGCAAACTTACCACATAAATGAGGAAAGTGGTGGTGAGGAAAAGGATGAAAATGTCCCAGAGGAAGAGACAACAGCAAATACTTTGAATTCAAGGAAGTTTTTAAAGATTGCACAAAATTGAGAGTACAAGGCATAAAATGTCGGTAACTGATCCAAACTTCGAAAGGAACATAATTCACCAAGTTGTAAAAAAGATGCTCTTATATTATAAATTATGCAAGAAGAAGAAGGCAAGCACTGTTCAAACACTTTGGATAAGTTTTTATAATGAAAGAAATTGCTTTAATTCTCAGTGTTTCTAATTTGTCAAACTACATATTATTAGTAGCTGACAGTAAGAGGGTTCCTAATATTTTGAAATCAAATTTTAATGATCACAGAACAATCTTTACTTATCCCATTGATCACTGAGATCACTTTCCATGATTCAGTTTACACGCTAATTTTTATGGTCCTTTTCTACCATGCAAAGTGAGAACTGCCAATGCTTTGTATGTCAGATGGTAATAAGTGTTCAGGAAACAAATTAATCAGGTTAAGAGGTCATGGAATGGGAGGCTGAGAGAGGAATTGATACTTTATACAGGGTGGTATATGGAAGATGCCTTTGATAAAGTGATATTTGAGCAGAGGTTGGAATGACGGAAGAGAGTGAGCCAGGCAGATGTGTTGGAGGAGAAAGCAGAGCAATGATAGGATTTGACTTACATTGCCAAGGAATCACTGAGGCTGAAACAGGAAAGCCAGTCAGAGACAATAGCAATGGTGCAGGAAGAGATGATGGTGTCTGGGACCAGGGAGCCGTGGCAGGGGTGAGAATGTGCAGATTATGGCTGCAATTCAGAAGTGTGCTGGAGGGGATTGGACTGACTCATGAGAGCTGATATTTATGTTTTCAGGAATTCTGCAAACTAGTTGTTAAACTGTTGCTAACTTGAAATTGACCACATTGGGAGTATTTATACCAAGAAATTTTCTTTATTTTTGATTTCTTTTGGATAGTCAATTGTTAAAGAGTTCCATCTGACCACTGGACAAAAACATTTTGAAAGCAGAATTGAATATGTGCTATAAAAGAAAGAGAAATCAAGGATGACTTCAGGCATCTGGACACAGTATACGTACCATGAGCAATAGGGTTGGGAAGGATGCAAGATTCTAGAAAAACTACTCTTCCCATCAGGGAGAGAGTAGGGAACACTATTTTCTGGGTTTGTGAAGTTGGCTAATTAGACCATGAGGAAGGAGAATAACTTTTCTTAAAACTAAGATGGGGAGTCATTTGTACTAAAGAGGCACCTCAAAAGGTGGGGAGTCAGGTGAAGGCAGGAATCCAGAGGACAGAATAACTCCTCAGCACAGGGCGTTATTGTGTAGTTCATGGCCGAGTCCAAGGTGATGGATGAGAGATAACCTGATCTGTGTTGATCTGACTTATTTCTCACATTCCAGGGAAATGTCCTGAGTCAGCCCCCAGAGCTACTTCCCATGATCTTTGCGCAGGACCATGTATGAAAACCCAACTCTGGTGTCTTCAGAGGCATGTGGGCAGGCAAGTGTCCATGGAAGGGAGGCATTTGGAGCAGAGTCATGGAAGGTCCCAGCTGAGTCCTTCTCCTGGGCTGGGTCCCTCAGGAAGGGAAGGAGGCAGCAGACACTGAGGGTGACACCAGCAAGGAGGAAGGAAGGAGCTGTGGGAAACATGCCCATATTTAATTATCTGCTCATCACTCAGGAAACGTTCCTTGCATGCCTCCTATGTGCCCAGGTGTTCTCCTCCCAGGATGCCTGTCTTGAGAGGATGGGAAGTCCCTGGGATAGCACTCTGACACCTCAGCCTCCTCCCCAGGTCCTGATGCCCCATCCCCAGCCCTTCTATTCTGTCACACGGAGGGTCAGAGCAGAAGCCACTCCCAGAATAGCCAATCCAGAGTTCTCAACATTACCCAAAAATGTGGATTCTTTTTGCCCCAAGGAGCCCCAGGACACAAGTGTCTAGAAATGGTCTCCAAGGGAAGCACCCACTCAGCTCCTCCTCGTTCAGCACCCTCTGCCCACTTCCTCTACAGAACTGCTAAGAGACACCCTTAGAAAACCCCTAATCCAGCCCACCTCCTCAAGGACCCCGCACACCTCCTGGGAGTTGGGCACCTCTTAGAGGGAAACAGGATACTCCTGGGGGTATTGAGGGAAGTGTGTCCCCTTCTCTTGTCCCCACGTTGGCCCTGACCCTGTGTGACCTGTGAGCTGGCTCCCCTTCTGACCTTATGTCATCTAGGACAGATCTTGTCCTGCCCTCCCTCCTACCCCAACTTACAGTCAGGCCCAATGCTTCTTGTAGAAAAAGACGACAGAGACACCGACCACCAGCAGCACTCTTGGGCCTAGGAGGAGAGCTACCAGGAGAAGAGAAGACAGCTCTGGGCCTGGAAACCATCAAGGGACAAGAGGAGCGATTAGAGGGATCACACAGGAGCCATTCCTAGGGGCCTCCACTTACTGCATCTGAGGCCAGCTGGGCCCATCAGCACTCTGAGGCTTTGACCTGCATCCTGGGGTCAAGCTTTAGGCAGAAATCAGCATACAGGAGTCCCTCATTCCCCTACTCTCTTTTCCCAGGCTGCAAGGGGGTTATTAACTTGAAGAGAAAATGTCAGAAGTGAAAATAACTGTGAGACAAGAGAAAATTTAGCAAATCCTAATAGTCTCTCACTAGGCTGCCATCCCATCTTCAACCAGCCAACAGGAAAATTATGGAGAAATAGACAAGGCAGTTAGAGTTATTTGGAAACACCACCACCAATATAAATGTGTCTAAACTTTGAAAGTATTGGAAAAGTGTCCTAAGGAGCACAGATCATAGAAAAGGGTTTAAAAGTCTGTGTGATTTAAAAGGTTTGGAACAGAATCCCCAGAATCTGTGCATATGTTACCTTACATGTCAAAAGGGATTAGCAGTAGTGATTTGTTATGGATCTTGAGATGGGCACATTTTCCTAGTGGAGGCCATGTAATCACAAAGATTCTTATAAGTAAAAGATTGAGGCAGAACAGCTGGAGGAGATGTGATGTCAGAAGCAGAGGTCAGACTGATGTGAGGCCCTTTGCCAAGGAGTGTGGACACCTCTGGGAATTGGTAAAGGCAAGGAAATGGATTCTTCTCTAGAGCCTTCTGAACTAGCAGAGCCCAGCCACCCATTGTAGACTTCTGACCTCTACAACTATTTGATAATGCATTTGTCTTGTATTAAATCACTAAATGTGGTAATTACTTACACTGACTCTAGGAACCTAATTCAAGGAGAACAGATGTGAATAAATGGATATGCATGAGTTAAAGTACATAACTTCTGGGTAGAAAAATTGAAAAGAAGGAAGACGTGCTGATGGCAATTGAGAGGTAAAGGGGAAAAGAAAAAAGTAGGGGGAAGGGATTTAGGTTCCTGAAAGACAAAAGAGAACCAAAGAATTAGAAGACTCAGAACATTTCTCCCACTATCAAAACCAACCAATGAACCAAAAACACTGTTAACATCTTGATTTATGCTGTACTAGGGAAGAGAGGTCCATTAGGCTAGAAATATTGTAAAAAACCCCAATACCATAAAAACAAACAATAAGATGTGCATCCTCACACCAGACCCACTGGACGCAGGACTGCAGTGGTTGGAGCCCTCAGATGCCCAGGGTAGGCTTTGAATCTGGGGAAAAGGATCACATCAGCATCTTACACTTCTCTTCAGCCTGCCAACCAAGATGCTCCAAAAAACATTTCCAGCTTTACTACACTAGCAAGCATCATGGGTCAGGCACCATGCAGCACCCAGAAGTACCAGCCCTGGTTGAGCCTGAGCAGAAGATGGAAGATTAAAAAACATTTACAGGTCATGCCAGACAAGATGGTACAAGACGGGACAAGCATAGAAGGACTCTGAGTTGGAAGCGGAGGCAGGCTGTCTAGGGACCTGAGGACTGGAGGAAGAACACAGCAGTCAGGAACCAAGCACAAGAGGAGACACAGGTGTGGCACTAGGAAAAAGAAAAAGTCTAAATCAATAATATAAATTCCTGCCTCAAGAAATGAGAAATGCAGGAGTAAAATAAACCCACAGCAAGCAGAAGGGAGGAAATAATAAAGAAAGAAGAGTGGTCAGTGAAAATGAAAACAGATAAGCAATAGAGAACATAACTGAAACAAAGAGTGGGTTCTCAGATAGCCTTATCCACCAGAGGGCAGACAGCAGAAACAAGAAGAAATACAATCCTGCAGCCTGTGGAACAAAAACCACATTCACAGAAAGATAGGCAAGATGAAAAGGCAGAGGGCTATGTACCAGATGAAGGAACAAGATAAAACCCCAGAAAAACAACTAAATGAAGTGGAGATCGGCAACCTTCCAGAAAAAAAGAATTCAGAATAATGATAGTGAAGATGTTCCAGGACCTCGGAAAAAGAAAGGAGGCAAAGATCGAGAAGATGCAAGAAATATTTAACAAAGACCTAGAAGAACTGAAGAACAAACAAACAGAGATGAACTATACAATACCTGAAATGAAAACTACACTAGAAGGAATCAATAGCAGAATAACTGAGGCATAAGAACGGATAAGTGACCTGGAAGACAGAATGGTGGAATTCACTGCTGCAGAACAGAATAAAGAAAATGAGTGAAAAGAAATGAAGAAGGCTAAGAGACTTCTGGGACATTAAACTTAACAACATTTGCATTATATGGGTCCCAGAAGGAGAAGAGAGAGAGAAAAGACCTGAGAAAATATTTGAAGAGATTATAGTCGAAAACTTCACTAACATGGGAAAAGAAATAGCCACCCAAGTCCAGGAAGCACAGAGAGTCCCATACAGGATAAACCCAAGGAGAAACACACCAAGACACATACTAATCAAACTGGCAAAAATGAAAGAAAAAGAAACATTATTGAAAGCAGCAAGGGAAATATGACAGATAATATACAAGGGAATTCCCATAAGGTTAACAGCTGATTTCTCACAGAAACTCTACAAGCCAGAAAGGAGTGTCATGATATACTTAAAGTGCCCAAAGGGAAGAACCTACAACCAAGATTACTCTACCTGGCAAGGATCTCATTCATATTTGATGGAGAAATCAAAAGATTTACAGACAAGCAAGACCTAAGAGAATTCAGTACCACCAAACCAGCTTTACAACAAATGCTAAAGGAACTTCTCTAAGTGGGAAACACAGGAGAAGAAAAGGACCTACAAAAACAAACCCAAAACAATTAAGAAAATCATCATATATACATACATATCTATAATTACCTTAAAAGTGAATGGATTAAATGCTGCAACCAAAAGACACAGGCTCGCTGAATGGAAACAAAAACAAGACCCATATATATGCTGTCTACAAGAGACTGACTTCAGACTTAGGGACACATACAGACTGAAAGTGAGGGGATGGAAAAAGATATTCCATGCAAATGGAAATCGAAGGGAAGCTGGAGTAGCAATACTCATATTAGATAAAATAGACTTTAAAATAAAGAATGTTACAAGAGGCAAAGAAGGACACTACATAATGATCAAAGGATCAATCCAAGAAGAAGATATAACAATTATAAATATATATGCACCCAACATAGGAGCACCTCA
>NW_021148587.1:7527-8553 GCF_002837175.3 Physeter macrocephalus
TCCAAAACCTGTGGGATGCAGCAAAAGCAGTTCAAAGAGCGAAGTTTATAGCTATACAAGCCTACCTCAAGAAACAAGAAAAACCTCAAATAAACAATCTAACCTTACACCGAAGGGAACTAGGGAAAGAAGAACAAAGCCCAAAGTTAGCAAAAGGAAAGAAATCATAAAGATCAGAGCAGAAAATAAATGAAATAGAAACAAAGAAAACGATAGCAAAGATCAAGAAAACTAAAAGCTGGTTCTTGGAGAAGATAAACAAAATTAATAAACCATTAGCCAGACTCATCAAGAAAAAGAGGGAAAAGACTCATATCAATAAAATTACAAATGTAAAAGGAGAACTTACAACAGACACCGCAGAAATAAAAAGCATCCTAAGGGACTACTACAAGCAAGTCAATGCCAATAAAATGGACAACCTGGAAGAAATGGACAAATTCTTAGAAAGGTATAACCTTCCAAGACTGAACCAGGAAGAAATAGAAAATATGAACAGACCATCACAAGTAATGAAATTGAAACTGTGATTAAAAATCCTCCAACATGGGCATCCCTGATGGCGCAGTGGTTGAGTGTCCACCTGCTGATACAGGGGACAAAAGTTCGTGCCCCGGTCCGGGAAGATCCCACATGCCGTGGAGTGGCTAGGCCCGTGAGTCATGGCCGCTGAGCCTGTGTGTCAGGAGCCTGTGCTCTGCAACGGGAGAGGCCACAACAATGAGAGGCCCGCGTACCACAAAAAAAAAAAAAAAATTCCAACAAACAAAAGTCCATGACCAGATGGCTTCACAGGTGAATTCTATCAAACATTTCTTAGAAAGGTATAACCTTCCAAGACTGAACCAGGAAGAAATAGAAAATATGAACAGACCATCACAAGTAATGAAATTGAAACTGTGATTAAAAATCCTCCAACATGGGCATCCCTGATGGCGCAGTGGTTGAGTGTCCACCTGCTGATACAGGGGACAAAAGTTCGTGCCCCGGTCCGGGAAGATCCCACATGCCGTGGAGTGGCTAGGC
>NW_021148588.1:0-897 GCF_002837175.3 Physeter macrocephalus
TACAACACGTGTGGTGGCAGCTGCAGCAGCGGTGACGTCTCGGTTTCAATAGGCGAGAGTGGCAACACGCAGAGAGCTGTGGCTTCCGCAAGACAAAGTTAGCAAGTCACTGCTGCAGCGGGTGCAGCATCTGCAGCAGGTGAGCTGTGATATTAAAATCTGTGCAGACACTTTAAAGCAGCAGCTGCAGCACTTGATGGCCACAGGAGCTCTGACACCTCAAAGACAGTCTGATACAGCGAGCAGCAGTAGAGGCACCCCGCAGAGAAAAGTGTATGCGAAACATACTGCAACCACCAGGTAATACTGCGCAGACGAATAGGGAGACAAGTGGCAGAATATTTCTGCTCCGTGCAGCGCTGCTTCCCTGTATCTGCAGAAGAACGTTTCTTTACGTGCTGGAAAAGAAGCTGCTGCTGGCGTACCCCCGGCGGATCGTCTGTTTTCAAAGGAAAACGGCGAGGCGGGCCGCATAGCAGCAGCAGCAACCGTGGCAGCAGCGGCGTCAGCAGCTGCAACGGATGATCTTGCATGCCCTGGAGAAAAGACAAGTGCCGCAGATGAGAAGGATGACCCCCAGGTGGAGGACGTAGGGAGCAACAAAACTCGCAGCAGGTTGCTGCTGTTCAGCACGCAAGAGGAACAGAGCATCAAAGCGCTGTTATCGCAGCTCTGCGAAGACGTCTTCAGCACAGTCGATGAAGAAGAGACATGCCTGGGTGGTTCAGCGGCTGATTCGCCGGCCAGGGCTTCTATCGAAGACATGCACAGCAGCCCTGTGCTTGCCACCGCTGTTGGTGATACCACCGTTGTTGCACAATATGCAGCTGGCAGCACTAAAGCTGGTGGAGCTGCTGTTTGTGGGGTCCCTGGCCTTCTCTCTCATGATAGTGCTGC
>NW_021148588.1:1758-2424 GCF_002837175.3 Physeter macrocephalus
TTGACTCAGATTTTTGCAGTAAAGCCTGCGGCGCCAGGGAAGATGTCGGCGGCAGCAGGGCAGGAGGGCAATGCGATGGCTGCAGAGACTCGAGAAACTGGCAACATATCAGCAAGTGCCAGTCGTTCGGTGTCAAGGAATGGTTGGGATGTGCTTTCTTTTCTGGGCATCGACTACTCAGCTCCCAGTTGCGAGCAGTCTCGAGGAATCGCAGCAGAGTCGCTGCAGCAGCAGCAGCAGACGGAAGCGCTTGAGAGTTCCTCGTCCTTGCCGATCCTGGCCAGTACACATCCAATGGCGACAGCACGGCGCGCGGCAATAGCAACAAGAGGGGGAGTATTAACGCCATCAGCAGCAGTGAAGCTGCCCCCCGGTCCTGCAGCAGTCACGGCGATATCGATCCCAGTAGAAACTTTTTTTTCTCCACGAGTCCACCAGAGGACATCGGCACCTGGCACAGCGGCGGCTGCCGCAGAGCTGCAATATGGTGGGTCTGACAGAGGGGCCCGACTTTCTAGAGGCAATAACTGTAAGCCGAACAGCAGCAACCGGCCGGGCTTTCTGACTAGCGACGGCAGTCACAAGCGGCATATGGACTGGGGGGCCACTACTACGGTTACATACACTGACAACGTCTCTCAGTTCACCTATGAAACCCCTGCCTTT
>NW_021148588.1:7967-8552 GCF_002837175.3 Physeter macrocephalus
AAATTTTTGCGCTTCGTAAGCTGAAGCTCTCGGTTATAACCTCCCCAGAGTGCGTTGCACACACGCTTCAACCCCAACGTGGTACACGTACGGGCTTATATACCCACGAGGGATACGTCTGAAGTAAAGGTTGCCGAACACGCGACAGAGATGTCTGTGCAGCAGTACGTACGAAGGATATAGGCGCGAGCAAAATTCTGTGCCTGTGCTGATCAATGCAACACACCGGAAGGAAAAAGAGTGGAATCGGAGTGCAAAAGCACAAGTGGGTGGGGCCTGCAGGCCTTCGCAGGAGCTGTACCTCTTGTGTTGCTGCGGGTATGACGGCGGTTCTTCTTTTCTCTATATCCTGTTTGGCCTGCAATGTTTCTCCCCCTGTTTGGTGCTGCAGGAAAGGGTTTGCACCCTGCATTGGTTGCATCTATGACGCCCGCGCTGCCACCTGCAGCGGGGCGCAGCTGCTGCTGCTGCTCTTCTGCAGCAGAGAAGGAAGACGACGAGGTAATTCAAAAACCCACGATGAAAGCGTGAAAAACCTTCTAGTGGCGTCAGCAGAGGCCTTAGGTGTTTGATGGAGCATCTTTG
>NW_021148590.1:0-6893 GCF_002837175.3 Physeter macrocephalus
TTCAGAGTGTTTAGATTTGAAGTGGACTGGTCTGACCCTATTTTTCTCCTAAGTTGTGTTATTTTTAGTGTGTGATTTCGCAGTTGGAGATGTCTTGGGAATATAGATATCATGATATAGCAGATGGGCTTGTACATACAACTTCAAAAAGGTAATGGTGGCACCAAAAGTAAATTGAGGAATTTAAAATAAATTTGTATTTGTAGAAATCAGATAGTTATTAACCCATTAAATTTTTTTGAAAGCTGAGATTTGATTTTACAAATATTTTGTGCTTTAGAAGATCTAGGAGCTTGGGGTCTTCCACACCAGAGGACTGGCCAGGATTAAACAGGTGAACAAATAAGTCTTGAAAAACTGACCCAGTTACATTCAATATATTTACTTTAAAGCCAAGCTATAGGCAAGCCCTCAAGGACAGTGGGAAAGGGTAGGACTAGAGAAGCAGTGGCTCCCTAGAGGGACAGCTAAAAAGGCAAGAGACTCAGGAAGAGCTGGCATTTGAGTCAGGGGTTCACAACTTTTCTTAAAGGGCCAGATAAATATTTTAGGCTTTGTGAACTAATAAACAAATACAGTAAAGTTGCAGGATAAAAAATCAATACACGAAAATCTGTTGCGCTTCTATACACTAATAATGAACTATCAGAAAGAGAAATTAAGAAAAAAATGCCATTTACAATTACATCAAAAAGAATAAAATACTTAGGAATGAATTTAAGCAAGGAGGTGAAAGACCTGTGTATTGAAAATGACAAGACATTAATGAAAGAAACTGAAGAAGACACAAATAAACTGAAAGATATTCCATGCTCATGGATTGGGAGAATATTGTTAAAATGTCCATACTACTTGAAGCAATCTACAGATTCAATGCAATCTCTATCAAAATTTAAATGGCTTTTTCCACAGAAATAGAACAAATAGTCCTAAAATTTGTATGGAACCATAAAAGACCCCAATTAGCCAAAGCAATTTTGAGAAAGAACAAAGCTGGAGGTATCATACTTCTTGATTTAAAATTACATTACAAAGCTTTAATAATTAAAACGGTATGGTACTGGTATAAAAACAGACACGGAGATTAATGGAACAGAATAGAGAGCCCAGAAATAAATCCATGCATATATGGTTAATTAACTTATGACAAAGGAACCAAGAATATACAACTGGAAAGGAGTCTCTTGAATAAATGGTGAAGGGAAGATTGGACAACCACATGCAAAAGAATGAAACTGGACAATTTTCTTACACCATACACAAAAATTAACTCAAAATTGAATAAAGACTTGAACATAACAAATGAAATCATAAAACTCCTAGAAGAAAACATGGGCAGTAAGCTCCCTGACATTGGTCTTGGCGATGATTTCTTGAGTTTGACACCAAAAGCAAAAGTGACAAAAGCAAAAATGAACAAGTGGGACTACGCAAACTGAAAAACTTCTGCACAGCAAAGGAAACCATCAACAGAATGAAAAGACAACCTACTGAATGGGAGACAATATTTGCAAATCATGTACCTGATAAGCAGCTAATATTCAATATATATAAAGAACTCATACAACTCAATAGAAAAAACCCTCAAACAATCTGATTAAAATATGGGCAGATCTGAATAAACATTTTCAGAAGATACAGAGAAGAAGATACAGAGATGGCCAACAGGTACATAAAAAAAGATGCTCTACATCATTAATAATCAGGGAAATGCAAATCCAAACCACAAGGAGATATCACCTCACACATGTTGGAATGGTTATTATCAAGAAGACTAGAAATAACATGTGCTGGCGAGGACATGGAGAAAAGGGAACCCTTGTACATTGTTGGTGGGAATGTAAATGGTGCAGCCATTATGGAAAATAGTATGGAGGTTCCCCCCCAAAATTAAAAACAGAACTACCATGTGATCCAATAATTCCACTACTGAGTATTTATCCAAAGAAACTGAAAATACTAATTTGAAAAGACATATGCACTCCCATGTTTATTGCAGCATTATTTACAATAGCCAAGATATGGAAGCAACTTAAGTATCCAATGATGGATGAATGGATAAAGAAAATGTGATACACACACACACACATACACACACAATAGAATATTATTCAGCCTTTAAAAAAACGTACATTCTGACACATGCTACAACATGGATGAACCTTAAGGACGTTAAGTGAACTGAAATGAGCCAATCACAAGAAAAAAATACTGTATGATTCCATTTATATCAGATACATAGAGTAGTCAAATTCAGAGACTGAAAGTAGAAGGATGGTTGCCAGGGGCTGGGAGGGAGAGAGGAATGGAGAGTTGTTTAATGGGTACAGAGTTTCAGTTTTGCAAGATGAAAAGAGTTCTGGAGCTGGATGGTGGCTGCACAGCAACATGAATGTATATTTAATATGTGTGTCTGTGTGTGTGTGTGTGTATGTGTATATATATACACACACACATTTTACACACATATATATATATACACACACACATATGTGGTGTATACATATACAATGGGATATTATTCAGCCATAAAAAAGAATGAAATCTTGTCATTTGTGGCAACATGGATGAACCTTGAGGGCATTATGCTAAATGAAATAATAAGTCAGATAGAAAAAGACAAATCCAGTATGATCTGCCTTATATGTGAAACCTAAAATCATGTATTTCTCACATGTCACAAATTACTATTCTTTTTTTATTTGTTTTCAACCATTTAAAAACATAAAAACTATGCTTAGCTCAGGGGCCATACCAGAACAGGTGGTGGCCTGTGGGCCAGAGTTTACCAACCCTGATTCAGAGCTCTGAGATGTGTTAAGGATGAGATTAACCACTGTATTATAAATAACAACTGGATATGAAGTGGATAAAGTGGACCATGGCAGTACTGACAAGAGCCTGGGGCAGCCAAGAAGACAATTTCCAAAGCAAATCTTTTAGTGAAGTACAGCTCAATAGCTAGGTTAGTAACAGGTCCTTCACTAATTTTTCCTTTCAGTGATTGATTTAAATTAGAGGTATTGTGTTTTATAAGAAAAATAGAAAGTTCACTAAATTATTTACTATTGTTTAAGTAGATAGAAAATTAATTTTGTATCAATATGTTAATAGCTGATCACAGCTACTCTCCTTATTTACAGCAGATATCACTGTTCATTGTTTCTTATTTAACTAAAGAGGGATAAGTAGTTCATCAGCTAAAGAATCCTTTAAAGTAGACAAAAATGAAAAGTGATACCTATATACCAGTAATGTTTTATTTTAACTTAAAACTATAATGCAATCACTACCATTTCTTTAAAGTGTTGTGTAAACTTAAAAATACTTGTAGAGCAATGTAAATGCAGCCTCAAAACTCTTATGAATTTTCCCATTATTTTACTATTGTTTCAACCATCCATAATTGAACAGCGAATCATTTTTCAGAGGACTCACTTTGACCAAATCCTTCCAAAGCTACAATCTAAGTTTGTACAGAAGTGACTGTTAATTTTCACACTTATATATATATCGGTTGACATAATATTTAATGAAATTATATAATTACAACACAAGTATGTGGCATAAACAGGTTTGGTAACAGACACACCTGACGTTTGATATGCACACAATTTTAATGGTGGGTGCCCCAAATTCCAAGGGTTGTTGGCCTCAGCACATTTGACAAGGAAATGGCAGATGTAGGTTACTCAGGCCTTTGAGAAGTGGGGGCTGGTCAAGAGAACTTTTGTTCTACTCTCAATTTTCCAGTATATCCTCAAGTCTCTGGAATACCTTAGAATCATCTGGGAGGCAGAGGCTGAAAAGCTCTATCTAAGTTTGGTTCCCCTACTATCTATATCAAACTCACCTAGAATATCTGTAATCCTCACGCCCTGCACAGCCTTCCTGCATCCAGATCTCTAGGGGTGGTACCTGCTTTTGCCCGGTACGGGAAGATCCCACATGCCGCGGAGCGGCTGGGCCCGTGAGCCATGGCCGCTGGGCCTGTGCGTCCGGAGCCTGTGCTCCGCAACGGGAGAGGCCACACCAAGACTAAGATATGCATTTGAGAGCCTGGGCAGGATTTTCAAAAAACGTTTGCATTTCTGAAGCCAATCGCTCTTTCCAGACATGTACCTGGGTACCTGGAATCACAATCATTTTAGAAAGTCTCGTAATCAGGCCAAAGACATGAATTCAAACTCCCTGTGATTCAAGAAGAATTCGGAACTCATTTCCACAAAAAATGACACAGGCTCTTCTATTTGTAAGGACTTTACTGGAATTTGGGGGAGGGGGCAGGTGTACGTAAGAAAAGAGTACCCTGCCCATCGTTCTCAGTTTCCTTACCTTATTTTATCATTGCTCATAGAAAGTTTCACCGTACTACTATACTATGTATTTACTTAGCGGTTTATCACCGCCTTTTTCCTTACTAGAATATGAGTCCCATGAAGGCAAGCTTACGACCTATTTACTTTTGCAGTACCAGACCTCAAAATACTGTCTGGCATACAGTACACATCTATTCTGAATGAATGAATGACTGAAACAAGGTTCTTGCCTTCTAGAAATTGAATATAACCCACTTGGCGGCAGTGGAGCAAACACAAAGCAGCTAAATATGGCAACATCTAACCATATGCGTGACAGTGAAAGCAATATGGAATTAAGACATAATCACAAAAATGATGGCTTCCACTCTGGCAAGGCACCAACATTTACACTCTGCTCTCATCAGATTTTGACAGCATACCTGCCAGGTAGATGAGGAAACTGAAGCTTGGAGAAGACAGGTGGCTTATTGACAGCTACAGCGCTGGAGGTGAGGGGGGTAGGGGAGGGGTCTGCCCTCCCCTTTCTTAAATAGACTCCCTGAAGCACAAGCAAGGCCAGGGAGGGTGTACCTACATTTCAGTGGCCTAAAGCTGAGCCCAGATAGAGACAACGGTTTTTCCTTAAAAGGCTAACTTAAGTACAACCATAAATGCTGAGTAGTGGTGTGATGTCATAAGATAATAACAGTTACCATTTACTAAGCAATTACTATGTGCCAGCTAGGCTAATGCATATTTCTAGTTTACTCCTTTCCACAGTCCTGTGAGATGAGTATTATGATCCCTGTTTAGCAGATGAAGTTTTAAAAACTTGCTGTGTAAAGAACAGATATGGGAGAGGATGGACCAGAAAATGATCTCGTAATCCCTTTCTTAGTGCTAAAAAAATCTCCGGGTCTAAATGACACCTTCCTTGACTTAGAGGAAAGGAAGCTGCCCGCAAGCCTTCCTTGAAACTTAGTATGTGGTAGACACTAAATGAACCATTCCCTGACCTTCCTTATTTCATCTCTTCAGCCCTAAGACCCAGGCACTGTTGGTGTCATTCTTGTTTTACAGATGGGAAAGCTGGGTTTATGGAGGTTTAAAGGTGCCCAGGGCCACAGAGCAAGTGATGGAGTTAAGACCAAGTACAGAGCCCATGGCTAATCCCTTGCAACCGCAAGATGCAAAGCACTTTAATTTCCCCCTTTTCCCTTTCACTGCAAAATGCTGGAGTTGCTGTTGAGAGGGTCTGGAATCAACAGCACGTTGCCCTGGCCCATCTCATCCACAAGTTCACATCTCATTTCTTAAAAGATTATTTTGTTCCCCCTGTGGCCAGAGCCTGGCTGGGCACCGAGTTTCAAATGTGAACAAGACCACCGGTGCCTGCCCTCAGGCAGCCTGCCATCCAGCCCACAGCTGCTTGCTGGTAAAACAAGTCCCAATTCCATCAGAGACAGCACTCGCCCACAGAACTACTTTCTCTGGGTTTCCAGGTGCTGGCAGGCTGCCCCCGTCTGCTGGTTTGCCTACGTGAAATTTAATTCTTTGAACTCTATATCCAGCTGGAGGAGGGGAGCCCTCAAAAGTTACAGATGTTTCCTCCCAAGGACGAGAAACCACTTAGACTGAGACCTCTGTGTCTATTCCTGAGCTGTGACTCATCTGTCTTTCGGGTCATGGCCAGAATAATGCTTCCTTCTTATCTTATTCCTGAAAGAACAAAACTAGAGAGGGAACACTTGGCCCTGGAGACAAGTAACACTAGCAAGTCACCATAAAATAAAATATTCAGAACAAACGCATATGCATTTCTGCAAGGCCCTGAGCAAATATTTCTAAACTGTTTCATCAAGCCCTTGTTAATTCATCACACAGCAACAGCCTAAAAATAGGGAGAAAGAATCAAGAGAAGCATGAGAACAGGATGGATGATCAGGGGAGAGAGGAAAGAGCAGAGATAGAGAGAGAAAGGGAGAGAAAGGCAGAGATGCAGAGGAGGTAAGGCAAGAGGCTTGAAGCCAGGTGGACCCACACCAGAGTGTGGATTCAGAGTGGAAAGGACTCAAGAATCACCCAGTCCAGTCACCTACAGAGAGCCTGAGTGCCCCAACAATTGACGGAGTGACTACTAGATGCCAGGCACTCCACTAAATGTTTTCACGTCTAAAAATGATCTCACTCCCTAACACCATACACAAAAATAAACTCGAAATGGATTAAAGACCTAAATGTAAGGCCAGACACTATAAAACTCTTAGAGGAAAACATAGGCAGAACACTCTATGACATAAATCTCAGCAAGATCCTTTTTGACCCACCTCCTAGAGAAATGAAAATAAAAACAAAAATAAACAAATGGGACCTAATGAAAGAAAAGAAAATAGTTCCAAAGAACCTAGAGTCAGGACAGGAATAAAGACACAGACGTACAGAATGGACTTGAGGACATGGGGAGGGGGGAGGGTAAGCTGTGACGAAGTGAGAGAGTGGCGTGGACATATATACACTACCAAATGTAAAATAGATAGCTAGTGGGAAGCAGCCGCATAGCACAGGAAGATCAGCTCCGTGCTTTGTGACCAC
>NW_021148590.1:7004-8551 GCF_002837175.3 Physeter macrocephalus
ACATCATTGTAAAGCAATTATACTCCAATAGAAATGTTTAAAAAAAAAAACTGATCTCAAGGAATCCAGATAACCGTGTCTATTTTATATTACTCTCCCCATTTTATAGTTGGGAACACCGAGGCTTAGATGAGTTCAGTGTCAGATGAAAGAGCTCACAGTGATTAAGTGGCAGAGCCTGGAAACGAATCCTGGTCTGTGTCTGAAGCCCATGCTTGTCATTGCTGGGTCCTGCCTCTAGGGTTCTATAGACACGTCTATGGCCGAACGGCCTGTTCAATCTGACTTTGGTAAGGGTAAATAAGAGAGAGACAGAGACTGATTTTAGAAGATGGGAACCTTGCCACAGGCTCTGCTTCCCCCAGCTCACACACTCTGCCCCGGCCACATGGTCCCCAACTCCTCCTCTACCGCTTTAGGGCCTGGGTGCTGCACAAGCCATTAGAGAACCAGATGCCACATCCTTTCCCTCCTGCGAGGTCTTTAATGCACCCTGTGGTGATAATGCTCTAGTGCCAATTTCAAAGGAGAAATACTGCCAGGGTCCAGATCCACTGTCACAGAGCAATTAGAAAGGGTGAATTTGTACCTGAGCATCAGTAAGCAGGTACCTGGCATACTGGCTTACCTTCCTGCTAAGGCCAGGGAACTTCCTGAGTCTAGAGGCCTAAGTGCGGTTGGCAGTGGAGGGCTAGAAAAAGCACCTAGGTGTGTGCTGGGTGTCGTAGATGCCACACGGGTTTTGTTGAGTATTGTGCTGGAATTAAGCCCATGGTACCTGCTTGGACACATCTGCTGATCAGGCCAGTACGAGCATCAGCCAATTCTCTGTAAAAGAGCAGATGGCAACAATTCTGCTCTAGAAAACATGAGTAGAAAACAGGTGGGGAAGAGAGGACCGAATAAAGAAAAACTTGGTCAGTTTCAATGGCGGGGGCCCTCGGAATGGTCAAGTCACATCAGGTAGGGGAGGAAGGGCCCCGGAGCACACAGATTTTTTACTTTGTCTTCCTCAATATTGCCGACGACGTGTTCTACCTCCAAAGTGTCATGTGACTTTGATAAAGAGAAAGGGGTAAGTGAACGTGCCACAGACACAAAATCCACTTCCCTTCCCTTCTACCTTGTTACAGGAATCTCAGTACCCTTGAGGATATTTGAATCCTGATTGAAAAGCTGATCACGACTGCCTGTTCCTCCACTTTCCCTGCCACCCTTGTGCCCAAGGATGGCCATGTGACTGCAGTCAGATAACAAGACATATCAGGGGAAAACGAGCAAGGATGCTTCTGTTTCTGATAAAGGAACAGATGTGGCTGGCTCCAGCCCCATCACCCTCCTTTCTGCTTTGACCACAGATAGGATGCTTGCAGCTGCAGGAGTTTCTGTGACTGAAAGCCAGCATGCTAAGGGGGTCGAGCAGAAAGACAGAAGTAGCCTGGGTCTTTAGTGACCCTAAAGTGGAGAATTGCCCCTGCCCTGGGCTGTTGACCCCCAGATGAAAAATAAACTCTTGTCTTACCCACTGTTGGTGACGTACTCTGCTC
>NW_021148594.1:0-2260 GCF_002837175.3 Physeter macrocephalus
CCGGGCCTAACCCTAACCCTAGCCCGACCCCTGAGCCTGACCCCGAAGCCATAGCCGTAGCCTGAACCCTCAGCCGTACCCTAACGATAACCCGTCCCCTGGCCCGTACACTGCCCCTAACACGTACCCGTACCCCAGTCTCGACCCTAACCCTAAGCCGGTCCTAACCCTAACCCTAGCCCGACCCCTCACCCTGAACCCTAAGCCTAAGCCCTAGCCTTAATCGTAAGCCGTATCCTAACGATAACCTGTACCATCACTCGTACACTCCCCCTAGCACCTATCTGTACCCCAATCTTGACCCTAACCCTCACCTGGGCCCTAACCCTAACTCTAACCCTACATCTGATCCTTAATCCTAACTCTAGCCCACACCCTAATCCTAAGCCGTACCCTAACGATAACCCATACCTTCACTCGTACACTCCCCCTAGCACGTATCCGTACACCAGTCTTGACCCTCAACCTCATCCGGGCCCTTTCCCTAACCCTAAGCCTTGCCCTTATCCCTAACCCTAACCCCTACCCTAATCCTAAGCCGTACCCTAACAATAACCTCTACCCTCACCCGTACACTTCCCCTAGCACGTATCCGTACCCCAATCTTGACCCTAACTCTCACCCGGGCCTTAACCCTAACCCTAACCCAAGTCCTGTACCTGAGACTCGTATAATTAAGATCTCAGTCCCTTGGTTCCCCATTTTTGTGCAACCAATCCAGTTACAAAAGGAGGGGGTAACAACTGAAAATTTAATAGTAAAAATAGATCTCATTCCCTTAGGAATTCAGGAGAATATGTCTGAAACCTGATCTGGAACTGGCACTGAGAGACTTCGTAGCCTGTTGTCTAATTCTTCCCAAGTATGTTTTAACTTCTGATGTAGTATTGATGTATCCATAACAGTAGCTAATGACCACTACACATATATCTCATCTTTCTATTAGTGTCTGATCTAATGTCATTGTTTGAAATTTAATAGTTAAGAGAGGAGCCCTTGAAAACGTACGGTTGCAGCTACCAGCAGTCATTGTTTTGAGAATGGATAGTGTCATCCTGAGTCTGATATAGCTCAGAAATTGAATTTCAACAATACAGGAATGTGGGGACTTACCTGGAGGTTCAGTGGTTAAGACTTCGCCTTCCAATGCAGGGGGTGCCGGTTGGATCCCTGGGCAGGGTGCTAAGATCCCACATGCCTCGCGGCCAAAAAACCAAAACATGAAACAGAAACAATATTGTAATAAATTCAATAGAATTAAAAAATGGTCCACATCAAAAAAAAACTGAAAAAGAAAACATAACAAAAAATACAGGAATGCATCTAAATCACATCTACAATGGTCACTTAGGTTTATCTTGGATGTGTGAAACCTAGTTACTCCTTTTTGACTGTCAAATGCATTTCCCTCCTCAATGCCAAAGCAGATGTACAATTCGTATCCAAAAGGCCACAAAACAGGCCACTCTGGTCAGTAAAATTTAAGTTAAACCATGTATAAGCCAGAGTGACTTCCTCACACCTCAATACGTTCAGAGTTTTTTTCCCTTTTCATTACAAATCTTTCAATAGAAAGCATTGATGATCAAAATGTCAATCCCTCAGTGCCAGAATGATTCAGCTGTTTGGCCCAGGTGTAGATCATGTCCCTCAGCGCTAGGCCTCCTTTATATTTGCCTAGTTAATCCACTTTGGGGGAATACTGGTCAGGTATCGTGAACATGCTCAGAGGTACGTTAATGACAAAACACTTTATATAGACCATACATTTTATTATTCATACCCAATTGTCACACAAGCATTGTACATGTGCTTTTAGCAGTAGACCTAAAGCAAACAGTGATACCTCATGAGTAATTACATTCTGATGACTTCACTAGGTAATTTTCCTTTCCTCTTAAACATCAGGGCAAAATGAAGCCAACACAGGAACCTTCATAAATACACACTTCAGTACAGAGGTGTCATTTATCCAATTGCTCCAAGTCCTAAGTACCTTGAGCGCAAGGACTTCCTGTGTCTGGAAAACACAGATCAAAGCCAGTAACAAAAAAAAAAACAAAAACATTATAACCATACTCACCAGTTGACTCAGTAACCAAACCTTTTGTTAACCTTTTATGAAGCCATCCGATTCTACATTAAGATTTTTCATTTCTTACCCAGTTTGGCATTATGATATGAAATTTATCAGAGACCTGTGCTTGCCAAAAGGTCCTTCACATAGATCTTCTTGAAGATGGAGCACTTTTGCAAAGTG
>NW_021148594.1:7277-8549 GCF_002837175.3 Physeter macrocephalus
TATTTTGTCTTTTGTTGCTTGTGCTTTTCGTAGCAGTTCTAAGAAATCAGGACCAAATCCAAGGTCATGAAACTTACTCTCATGTATTCTTCTATGAGTTTTATAATTTTGGTTCTTGCATCTAGGCCTTTGGTCCATTTTGGGTTGTTTTTGTGTACGGGGTGGGGGGAGGTAAGGGTCCAACTTTATTCTTCTGCCTGTGGGTATCCAGTTGTTCCAGAACCTGTGCTAACTGTTTGGGAGAAAATACCTGCAAATGATGTGACCAACAAGGGCCTAATTCTAAAATATACAAACAGCTCATACAACTCAAAAAAGAAAAAAAAATCAAAAAATAGGCAAAAGGTCTAAATAGACATTTCTCCAAAGACATACAGGTGGCCAATAGGCACATGAAAAGATGCTCCATATCGCTAATTATCAGAGAATGCAAATCAAAACTACAGTGAGTTATCACCTCATGGTGGTCAGAATGGCCATCATTAAAATGTCGACAAATAAATGCTGGAGGGGGTGTGGAAAAAGGGAACCCTCCTACACTACTGGTGGGAATGTAAATTGATGCAGCCACTATGGAGAACAGTATGGAGGTTCCTCCAAAAACTAAAAACAGAACTACCATATGAACCAGCAGTCCCACTCCTGGGCACATATCCAGACAAAACTGTAATTCAAAGAGATACGTGCACCCCAGCATCCACAGCAGCACTCTTCACAATAGCCAAGACATGGAGGCAACCTGAATGTCCCTCAACAGATGAATTAGTTTGAAGGCACTTTTATAAATTAGGTCTTATTTCTCTTGTCCTTTCATCCTGGGACAAATGTATAACAGAAACTCACCTGGATTACTCCAGGCTGAACTCATATTGCACAGAACTTTAATTGTTGAACGAACCATGAATACCAGTTACACCATGGGATGTCCTGATCCAATATGAAGTTTGTAAACCTTGTATCAAGCCTGCAGAATCCACTAAATTTGGAAATGCAAACTGAAATGAAGCCAACTATCCCATGACTTCTCCACAACTAGTTATACAACATCAATTGGAAACCATATACAATCAAATGAATATAGACAGAAACAACTATAGCCTTCCTTTTTATCCTTTTAGATGAAGACGGTATTTAAGGTGATGTCTTGGGCCATTTCAGGGTGTTACTCAATTTCCTGGGTATCTCCCATGCGCACAGGAGGTACACATGTTAGTTTACTTGTCTGTGCAACTATATGAAGGTAGTTAATACCACAAAACTGTATATGTAAAG
>NW_021148596.1:0-2919 GCF_002837175.3 Physeter macrocephalus
CCGTAGAATAATACGGTTTGCCCATGGCACCGTTTCGTAGAGCTAGCCGCGTACGAAACCAACTTGCACATGGACACACAAAGAACTCCCTGCGTTTGGCGTATACGCAAAAACATATATGCGCACATATATTTACGTAGTGTATCTGTGTGTACCAGGTCACACATTTACACGTGAAACCGAGATGGAGTGTGTTGTGACCAGGTGGGTGTAGCATGCATGGGGCGCACAGTTAATATACGCACTTTACGTAGATTCGTATGGAGCGACCTCGTTCAGGCTAACACGCCCTTCATCCTGACACAGCTATACGTGCCTGTGTATGTGTATGTGAAGGTGTCACCCGCTGTACTGGTGCTTTGTTCGGCAGCGTCCTCATGTATGAAAATATGTATGTATATGTATGTATATGTATGTATGTACGTATGTGTGTATATGTATGTATGTACACGTAAGTATGTATGTATCTTTGTATCTGTGTATGTATGTGTGTATGTATGTATGTACGTATGTATGTGTGTCGACGCACGCACAGGCGGGCAGTACGACTTGGGAATATTCACGGCGGAGAAGAGCTTGTACTACGTCACGCAGGTTGACGCGAAGGACCTGACGGACGCCGGCGCGAAAGAACGAGTGGCCGAAGTCAAATTAGAAGCCCCGCTGCAGCTGGCGAAGGCGCAAACTCTGAAGGCAGAACACGACCGCGCGATCGAACAACGCGGCGAACTACTCACGGCCGCCATCTCCCACTGCACGGCCGCGCTGCAGATCGAGTAAGGAGGCGGCTGCTGCACTACCGTGTGTGGACTCGCTGCAGGGGAGGGAAACAGAGAGACAGAGAGTGAGAGACAGGCAGAGAATGAAGCGGCGAGGAAGGAGATTGAACCGCAGGAGAACAGAGTGGAGGCGTATTAAAGGGTTGGAAGAAGACGAAGAAGAAGAGGAGAAAGAAACACGAAGGGAAATTTTCTCTGCGGGAGCGAGTGCTATGGCGCAAGGCGCAAACACAGGAGAGGAGCGTCTCAGGATGCTTACTCACAGAGGCACAGACACACGACTATCAGCGTGTTGTGTGGTGGCGTGCGCAGGGAAGACGAAGCAGCGATAATCAAGAGGCAGTGGAGACAATAACCCGAGAAAAGAGAGAAATACGTCCACTGGTCGTGCACGCTTGTACTCCGCATATACTGTAGAGACGATGTAGGTGCAGCATACACGGGTCTGCGCATCCACACGTCCGGCATACGCGCGTGCACATACATTTGTGTGACATAGTACGTCGGCGGTTCAACGCGGAGTATATATGTAGCCGTGCGTTTCCGTGAAGCCACACACACTCTCTGCGCGTTGGATACGCCCTGCAGGCGCATGCAGATATTACGTGTACGCCTACACGCACGTGCGCCTATATATGCCATATTTTTTTTTGTACGACGCACAAGCACACAGACACATGCGTGGGCATACGGGCAAGCATCTCTCCGACATACTGGCTCAGGTAAACGCTCTCACCCGAACAACTCACCCCTGTGGACCTCAGGGACGCAGGGCAGTTCTGCTTTCTCGGGCACCCACTGCAGTACACCAGAAAGAAGCAGAGCTGAACTGAATGCAGCCGAGGTACGTGCACTTCCCCTTTTTGGGAGGCAGAACCCGGCGGTGTCAAGCGGCGCTTAAGAGCGTCCAAATGCTATATGCGGAATTGCAAATGTGTGGAGGCGGTACACACGGACATATAATCACATTTGTGAGGAGATGGTATATATATATGTATCTGTATATAGGGGCTAGTACGTGCGCGCGTCCGAAGGCGTATACGTGACGAATGTGTGGGCGTCTGTGTGTACGCGTAACCATATATGTATACGTTTTGCGAAAATTCGTCTGTAGAGGGAGTTCATCTACGTAAGTGTATGTCTGTGTGTGTGTGTGTATGCAGCATTTACATGTATGCACATTTATATATATATATATATATATGGGAGTGTCTTTGTGGATGTTCAGCCCCTCAAGCGTGGAGGCGTATCTGCTGCGTGGACGAGCGTACCTGGCCAAAGGCGAACTTGATAATGCTGAGGTAACGCTTTTGTGTCACTAACCTGTGCTGCTGCTAGCTCCTTCGCTGCCCTTTGCTGTTGCTGCCTCCGAACAACTACCGGGTTGCTGCTGCTGTCGCTTTTTCTGCTCGCTGCTGCTACTGCCTGCCTCGTAACCAGTGCTGCTGCTGTTGCTACTTACGTTCCTGCATGTGCTGCTGCTGCGCCTCCATCTCCCTTCCCCTTGAACGCGTATAGACATACCAGCCAGCGAAGCAGCTGGTGGAGCTGAGCTATATGCTACAGCGGCACGCAGTAAGGCCTGGGGCAGGAACAGAAGCACCTCAATCAGCAAGTCCAGCCGCAGCACCACCTCAACAAGCGACAGTAGCGGCAAGTCATTATTGTTCAGCAGCAGATGAGCTGCAGCAGCAGTCGCTTAAGCGGCAAAAAGACTGGGTGGAAGCACTGCTGCCGCTGCATCAGAGTTGCAGGCTCTGCGCCCAGCGCAGAGGGGGATCGTTGCAACAACAGCAGCAGCACAAAGAGCAGCAGCCAACACGTCAAGCATCCGCAGCAGCGGCAGCACGCAGCTGCAGCGCAAAGCTACAAAGTAACCAGGGTGACGGGGTGCGTGTAGGTATTTGGTGAACAGGCACTCGAGTGTTCAGGACGTGAGTGCACGCGGCACCTTTCCTTCGCTTGTGTGTATGTCAATGTCTCTCTCCTCTCTCTGCCTATATATTTACATATATGTCAAGTATGTGGAAGGATGCCCGCTATGTATGTGGCTGAATGGCTGCACGTGCGTGCGCGTACGAGATAATAGGCAGATCTCTGTAAGAATATAAAAGCCTCGAGTGTGTGTGTGTGTGTGTGT
>NW_021148596.1:3766-6470 GCF_002837175.3 Physeter macrocephalus
TCTCTCTCTCTCGCTGTCTCTCTGTCAGTGCGTTGAAGTGTACATACGTAGTGGGAGACGGCCTGCGTCCGTGTGGAGGCTGCTTTCGTGGCTGAGTTTTTTCAACAGGCCTGTCACTCCTACACAGGTAGAGAGAGAGAGAGAGGCAGAGGGTGCGTGTGGATTGTGTGTGGGTGTGTGTGCGGGTGTATGAACCGTGTTTCGCTCCCGCATGTCTACATACACGTAGGCAGAGAGAGAAGACCCTCTGCGCTCTCCGCACATGCCTGCGCTTCCACCTGCGTGGTGTGTGGCGTGCTTTTTGTGACTGCTGCTGCAGAAGGACGCTCAGAGCGGGCTGAAGCTGCTCCCAGGAAGTATGCCCTGTCGCGCGGTAAGTTGTCACTGAATCTTGGAGCTGTTCTGTTCCCACAGGGGCAGCTAACACCCTTATCTAGGAGGTAGCAGTCTGTGTGTCTGCCTGCGTGCCTCCTGCCTGTGGGAGGGTGGATGGGTGAGTAGTACACAGGCAGTCAAGTCCTAACGGTGTACGCGTATGTGCTCTACACCAACATACATATACACAGATGTATGTTGAGTTCCAGTGGATCCAAGTTCCGGTTGTGCTGCGCGTTACGTAGTTGTGGACGCTGTGTAGATATCGCTGCACAGCATACGCACTTACAGGGGGCTGCTCTGCTGCCGAGATCTGATCTGCGTTATCTACGCGTGCGCATCTGAACCGCACATCTAGGAAGGACAACAAACGCGCGGAAGGCGAGACCGAGGTGCACACTGGAGCCGCCACCAGTCCCTGTGCAAGCGCATGCGCCCAGCTCATATATATGTATATGTAGGTAGACTACATCACACAGATCCAGTAGATCGATAGAGAGGTCGATAGAGAGGCAGCAGCGCCTCCTCACGAAAAAGCAGCTCGCGGATAACACCATCGCCGCCCCGGAAGCGGCCGCGCCCCCCAGAGCCCCGTCTCAGTTCGAAGCGGCGCAGGATAACTGGGTACCTGCGCGGGGCCAGGGGCTCAGCCCGGCCCCCCCGCCCCACCCCAGGCCCGGCTCCTCAGCCCCACCCCTTCCTGCACGGCTCACCTGCTCTCCAGGATCTCGGGGTCGGTGATGCGCGTGTTGGTCATGTGGCTGTGCACACCGCTGCGCCCATGCCAGCCGGGGCCCGCGCCCGCGCCGCCCGCCACCGTCTCGTAGTAGCCCATGTGGGCGTTGCCCAAGGTCACGTTGTTCATGCAGCCCTGGCAGGGGCAGGTGGCCGCTGCACCGGCTGCGGGTGCATCCCCTCTCTGCAGGTCGCAGCCCGCAGCCCTCCCCCCGCCCCCCGCCCCCAGCAGCCCCAGAGCTGTGGCCACCGGCCCACCGCACCTGGGAAGCGGCGCAGGCCCCGAAGGCCCCCAGGATGACGTCCACCACCCGCTGCGACGTAAGCACGTTGCCGCCCACCACCGCCGCCTCTGGGGACGGGTCCAGGATGGAGCCCTTAGGGATCACAACACGCACCGGTGCCAGGCAGCCCTGTGGGGAGAGGGGCCAGCGCTCAAGAACAGTTGGGAGGTACACCACCCGCATCCCTAGGATCAGTCCGACCTTGGGCTGACCTAGCCCCGGGCTCCCTCAGGGTGACGTGGGGCCTGGGGTTGACCTGCTGTCCGTGTGCACAGCACACGCTCGCACACCTGGTTGAGTGGGATGTCGCGGCCGACCAGACAGCGAAGGCAGTAGATGAGCGCAGACAGCGTGACGGCGCGAGGCGCGTTGAGGTTGCCCAGCACCTCGGGCCCCGTGCCGCTGAAATCGAACACCGCGCTGCCCTGCCCGCCAGAGACGAGGGGGGAAGTCAGCGGCCAGGTGGCCACGGCCCTGATGCCGGGGGAGGTCCTTCCTCCCGAGACTGACCTGACTCAGGTTGATCTGCACTCGGAGTCGGATGGGAGAACCGTCGTCCATGTGGTCCTCTGCAGACAGCTCCAGGGGCAGGCCCCGGGCCTGCCGGGAGGTTCCAAAGGCCCGAAGCATGTCTCGCACAGCTAGCTCAGCGTTTGCCTGGTGGGGGGTATGCTCGGTAACGGCCACGCCACCTTCCAGGTGCGCCAGGTGCCCCCCCCACCTCCGCCCACCGGTCTGGGCAGGCACAGAGCTGCCCGCTCGCCCCTCACCCCAGGCCCACCTGAATATGGCCCATGTAGGCCTGCACCACATCCAGGCCATACTGCCCAATGAGCTCGCCCACCAGCTGGATGCCCTTCTGGTTGGCCGCCACCTGGGCGCGCAGATCTGACAGGTTGTCATGCAGGTTCCGCGTTCCGCTGCAGCCCGGAACCTTGCCTGGTGCCCGCAGGGCTTCAGTTACCGCTGAATGGATGGGATCGCCACTGAGCCACTCTCGAAGTCCCAGGGCCACCTGGTGCCCTGCTCCACACCTGCTGTACTTCTGCTGGGGCACTACAGGGGCCACATGGTGGCCCATCACTGGCTCCCCACTACCCTGCTGGCTCTTCCAGGCCCCTGAAAACCCCCAGCTTCCCTGCTGCTGTTTGTTCAATCCAGACAGTGTCTGTGAACATACAACTAAGAACGAGTGAAGAGAGGACACGACTTGCAGGTATTGACGTGTGTTTGCGTTCTGCACGTATGTCGTAAATACGAATATGTATGCACCCCGCATATATATATGCACATCTGTATCACAGCCGATG
>NW_021148596.1:8392-8546 GCF_002837175.3 Physeter macrocephalus
GCTTCAAGTAATGTTTCACCGTCATCGTCACCTGACTATGAACAGCAAGAGCTTAATAAAACTTGCTACCTTCACCTGCTTTACAGAATTGTAAACCGTAGCCGTCTCTATACCTCGTTGATTTTCACATATCACCTGCCGTATAGGCAGCCGG
>NW_021148597.1:0-800 GCF_002837175.3 Physeter macrocephalus
TGTCAGCTGCTTCATTTGCAAATATTATCTCCCATTCTGAGGGTTGTCTTTTGGTCTTCTCTATGGTTTCCTTTGCTGTGCAAAAGCTTTTAAGTTTCATTAGATCCCATTTGTTTATTTTTGCATTTATTTCCATTTCTCTAGGAGATGGGTCAAAAAGGATCTTGCTGTGATTTATGTCATAGAGAGTTCTGCTTATGTTTTCCTCTAACAGTTTGATAGTGTCTGGCCTTACGTTTAGGTCTTTAATGCATTTTGAGCTTATTTTTGTGTATGGTGTTAGGGAGTGTTCTAATTTCTTTTTTTTTTTTTTTTTTTGTGGTATGCGGGGTTCCCCCTGCTGCGGCCTCTCCCCTTGCGGGGCACAGGCTCCGGACGCGCAGGCCCAGCGGCCATGGCCCACGGGCCCAGGCCACTCCACGGCATGTGGGATCCTCCCAGACCGGGGCGCGAACCCGGTTTCCCTGTATCGGCAGGCGGGCGCGCAACCACTGCGCCACCAGGGAAGCCCGTAATTTCATTCTTTTACATGTAGCTGTCCAGTTTTCCCAGCACAACGTATTGAAGAGGGTGTCTTTTCTCCATTGTATATTCTTGCCTCCTTTATGAAAGATCAGGTGACCATATGTGCGTGGGTTTATCTCTGGGCTTTCTATCCTGTTCCATTGAGCTGTATTTCTGTTTTTGTGCCAGTACCATACTGTCTTGATTACTGTAGCTTTGTAGTATAGTCTGAAGTCCAGGAGCCTGATTCCTCCACCTCAGTTTTTCGTTCTCAAGATTGCTTTGGCTATTTGGAG
>NW_021148597.1:7992-8545 GCF_002837175.3 Physeter macrocephalus
TGGGTAGAGTAATCTTGGTTGTAGGTTTTTCTCCTTCATCACTTTAAATATATCCTGCCACTCCCTTCTGGCTTGCAGGGTTTTTGCAGAAACATCAGCTGTTAACCTTATGGGGATTCCCTTGTGTGTTATTTGTTGTTTTTCCCTTGCTGCTTTTAATATGTTTTCTTTGTATTTAATTTTTGACAGTTTGATTAATATGTGTCTTGGTGTGTTTCTCCTTGGACTTATCCTGTATGGGACTCTCTGTGCTTCCTGGACTTGATTAACTATTTGCTTTACCATATTAGGGACATTTTCAGCTATAATCTCTTCAAATATTTTCTCAGTCCCTTTCTTTTTTCTCTTCTTCTTCTGTGATCCCTATAATTCGAGTGTTGGTGTGTTTAATGTTGTCCCAGAGGTCTCTGAGTCTGTCCTCAGTTCTTTTAATTCTTTTTTCTTTATTCTGCTCTGCAGTAGTTATTTCCGCTATTTTATCTTCTAGGACACTTATCTGTTCTTCTGCCTCGGTTATTCTGCTATTGATCCCATCTAGAGTATTTTTAATTTC
>NW_021148598.1:0-202 GCF_002837175.3 Physeter macrocephalus
GTTGCGTGCCGGAACGTCCCTTATTCGGATCCACATCTTTCGATCAAGGTGCCACGTGTCACCTTCCGCCGCGTGTTCCACTGTATTGAATACTCTCCTTGCTGTAGTTTCCTGGTCCTTTATTATTTCTCTATTTCCCATTACTGGCGATATCTTCTGTGACGCGCGTTCTCACTTATATCCATAACAAATTCGACTGCAC
>NW_021148598.1:8292-8544 GCF_002837175.3 Physeter macrocephalus
GTTGGCTGCTCATGTCCTCCTAATGTTCCTGCTGTTGCTACTGACGATGCAGAGCATCGCCTAAAGGACGGTCAAATATTTGCGTGTGGACACGGTAACAAAGTTGCTTTGCAGGTGACGTAGAGCGTCTTACATAAAGTGCAAATCAGATAAATACAGATGCACATATATATGCAACGGTGTATGCGCGAATATTTATGTATATTTGCGGCTGCGTATATACTCACACACATGTGGTCTGGGTGACTAAGA
>NW_021148599.1:0-148 GCF_002837175.3 Physeter macrocephalus
TCAAGCACCACCGTTGCGGCCGAGAACGCTGCTGTCAGGAGTTTGAGATGCAGCTGCGACCTTGAATGTGGGGATTTCGGTTATTTGAGATGAAGATACGGCCTGCCGTGCCCGCCACCACAGGATGTGCACGAACACGGGGCGATTG
>NW_021148599.1:8316-8541 GCF_002837175.3 Physeter macrocephalus
GCTGCTGCAATAGCAACATATTCAATGTTGCTGCTGATGAGGTACTACTGCCCCGATACTTTACGCCGGCAGCCTTGCTGGGGTCCTCCCTCAATTGGATTGTGTTGCTGCCGGTATTTCTTCCGCAGCGAGATGTGGGGATCTGCTGCTCTCGTTATTATTGATGGCATGCCCCTCCCTTGATGCGGCACCACTGCTATACGCTGTCATGCTGTTTCCGTCCCT
>NW_021148600.1:0-795 GCF_002837175.3 Physeter macrocephalus
GTCCTTGTGGGGGTGGGCATCAACATTGAGAAGGCTCCAGACGCCCAGTCGATGGCCAATGGAGTCACGAATACTATGCGGCAGGCTGCTGTCTGTGTCGCAGAGGCGCTGCAGGAGAAGAGGAGAAGGAGGAGACAGCAGCAGCACCACCAGCCCCATGTTGGTGGAAGCAGAGGTGCAAGGGGATATGCTGGTGCTGCTGCTGCTGTTGCGTCTTCTGACCACCTCCAGTGGGGAGGTCGGGATGCATGCGCGGCGCCGTCTTTGGATATGTTTGATATACTCGACGCCGTGCATGCAAAAATGTTTGAATGTGTGGGGCTGCTGCAGCGCGAAGGCTTCCCCGCGCTACGGCCCTTCGTTATGTCTCATCTCGCGTGGTTGGGCGAGTATGTGGAGCTCGAGAGCGAAGATGGGCCTCCTGCTGCAGCAGCAGAAGCAGGAGCAGCAGCAGGTAAAGCCTCTTTGAAGCCGCAAGCGGCAGCACCCACCCAAGCTGCTGGCGCAGCAGCAGCTGGGACGAAATCTTCAAAACTGAGCGACGCTGTGGGGCCTGCGTCTTCTGCAGCAAGCCCTCCTACCGAGGCAGCTGCAGCAACACAAACACGGGACGACCAGAGACACACCCACCCGCCCTCCAAGCAGGTGGCTGCAGCCCTTCCCCATGCTGCATGCACAGGCGACAAGTCCTCCAAACTCACTGCTGGCCTTCCTGCTGCTGCTGCTGTTGCTGCTCGTGGACCTGCTGCGGGAGAGGACCATCAGCAGCCATCGAAGCTGACGGGTGCTGCTCCT
>NW_021148600.1:2119-2716 GCF_002837175.3 Physeter macrocephalus
TGCTCACTTTTTTACTCCTGCTGCTGCTGCTGCTACTGTCGTCGCTGCTTGTGCATACCACCGCAGGTGCAGCAGAGGAAGGAGAGAGAGGCATGCGTGTAGTGGAGCCGGCGAGTGTTGGAGAGGAATACACGGCAGAGGGCGGCGCAGGGGAATTTCACGAAGAAGAAGAGAGAGAAGAAGAAGAATTTCACAGAGGGGTGGATCGGTTGCCTGCCTTCTCCGCATGCTACGGCCACCCTCCTCCTCCTCCTCCAGCAGCAGCAGCAGACGTCGTAGCGGGAGACAGCAGCAGCAGCCTGGGTCGAGGGATACAGGGGGGAAGAAGCAGCAGCAGCACGGGCAAAGGAATTCTTGCTGCTGGCATTCTGCAGGGGCTTGACGGCGATGGAGCTCTACTTATCAAAGGAGCCAACGGAGAAATTACGAGACACGTATGTGGCCATCTAATTAGGCCGTAGCGACGGAAAAATAACTGAGAGCAGGACAAACAGATAATGAAGCAGAAGGATAAGAAAAGAGGAAGACGTGAGAGGAGAGAGAGAAGGATGGGAGAGAGGGCTCGTGTATACATGGGACAGAGGGGTGAATGAAGAA
>NW_021148600.1:4073-4447 GCF_002837175.3 Physeter macrocephalus
GACAGACAGAGAGCAGCAGAAGAGCAAGAAGAAAAGCAGAATACGTGACAGACAGAGAGCAACAGAAGATCATCAAAAAGAAGGGAGAGGACGGGAGAACAGCGTGAGATAAGAAGGATGAGTAGACGGTGACAGAGAAGGAAAAGGTGGAATAGGAGAGACCACAAAAGAGTGAAACATTGAGAGGAGTGCCGCGTGATATGGCAGGCATTGATACTCTGCCAAGGATGAGAATCGCACAGGCGCAGCACCACAGGTGCCCTTCTGAGTTCACTTGGTGGCTGCTGCTTACTGTGGTGTCTACACCCGATCTTTTCGTATATGTGCATGCATCTGCAATCCCACATCACCAGAGCCTCTTTGGCTGACCTGCT
>NW_021148600.1:5525-7084 GCF_002837175.3 Physeter macrocephalus
AATCAGGTTGCGTGTCTGTCTCGGCCTTTGTCCATATATAAACACACGCATATATACATTTACGATACATGTAAGTATTATACATGCATGTGTAGTTTTATACGGTTTTGTGTATGTATGTGTATGTGTGTTGTCCACATTGGAGGGGCCGTGGTGACTCTGAGAGGAAGTTTTACTTCTCCATAATGAAGCCCGGCCGTTTGTCCCTGAATGTCACAGCAAGTGACCAACGAGCACACGCATAGACACGGCACAATGACGCTAATATTACTACCCCTACGGAGGCTGTAAGTGACGCTAATATTACTGCCCCTACGGAGGCCGAAAGTATTTTGGCATTGCTCGTACAATCGCGGATTGCCATCTCTCTAGACAGCACATGCATATGTATACCCATATTTATCCGTGTGCGTACACAGAAATATGCCTGCCTTCCCAGTGTTTCACGTACGTGCCCTTAAACGTTTGCATGTACACATCAGGCATATACTTGTATGTATATATGTATATATATATATATATGTATGTGGATATATACGTATACAATCACAGTAGTAGTTAAAGCGTCTGTGCTTGAATTCTGCGGATTAAGTGTGTGTGACTCTAACGTGTACGGTGATTTGCTGCTGTCGGCGTACGCGTTGCCTGACTACAGCGTATGGTGTATTGATTAAAATCTATGCCGGACTACTCCTGCCCACTTGAACCGCATACGCACTGACGTGCCATTAGATGCGTGTACACATATCCAGGTGTGCGTACACCTGTGCGAGAATGGGGTGTGAGCCGACCTGGCTGCATGGCGGAAAGTCTAATTGAGTTCACGTGTTTCTCGTAGTGAGAAGCGACGTCCACGTGGAAGAGGGCTTCACATGCGTTTTGGCACTCGTTGAATACTTCTGCCCACGCGCACTGTCATAGGTGGCTACCCAGGTAACTGCTGGCCTGTTAAGATACACTCTCTGTACACAGAACATACAGGAGATGCTGACGGCGCCCAGAAGTACATGAATGCGCATGATCGTGCGCTTAATACATGCGACAGGGCTAGCCTGAGGACGGCAATACTATATACACCATTCTGCATTCCCTGTAAGTGCCGAGAGGAGCACAAGCGTTTCCATACATTGTTTACCATAGTGTGACTGCGTGTGTCCCTTGATTGCAACGGGCTGCCACCTTATATTAACAGAGTGCGTTACCAGTATCGTAACGCCGACCGCAATAGAACACTCGCACATGGTCAGAAAAGATGCCCAGGAGAAATTGCAGGTGGTTTCCCATATACGTTTAGGTGGCGTGTACAAATTCATAGGCTGTGATATATACATATAGTATACAATTGGTAGAAAAGACAGCTTTTGTAAATGTGCTCGTACGTCTGCTACTCATACATATATATAGGTAGGGTACAAGGAGGAAGATTACCAGAGGAAGGTGCCGTGCTTACACAAGCATACATAGAAAGGAAGTGAGAAGGGGTCTGTAGGCACGTAGGCAAATGGAGGGAGCGGGCCAATCGCAGCTGAGCAGGCGCGCCGCCACACGGTAAGGTCATC
>NW_021148600.1:7540-8541 GCF_002837175.3 Physeter macrocephalus
GCGCCGCCACACGGTAAGGTCATCTACCTTACACACATAATCTGTGGGTGAAGCGCTTTGAAGGTTTAAGCAACGTCGTGTTATGTTGCGCAACCACAAATCTGGCTCGATAATACGGGAACTCTAGTGCTGCATTGAAGTGACGCACACACCTGCAATCTACTGACGTTCGTAGGTGTTTACATCCCCGCGAACAACTCCCCGTAGAAGCTACCCTAAGCAAATGAAACACGACGCCAATAGTAAGTGTGTGCGTAACCTCTGTAAAAACAACTACGTATGCCTCTTAAGGACAGAATGCAGAGATATGGATGAGCGGCTACGTATACACAATGGGGAAACGCCACGTGACGTATGCACGCGCGGGGGCGACTTGGCCTGACCAATTCAAATTTTTGTAATTTTAGTCGACTGACCATTTACAAAGCACGTACGTCCCTTATTTCCGAGATTTGCTACCTGTTTGCTTCTTAAATCCGCTGCGCAAAGTGTGTAAGCGTCTCATATTGGTGGAGGAGGCACGGCACCTCTGTGTGCCCTGCAGAATGGCTACATACGACAGGTAAATGTCCGTCCCTTACAGAGTACTTTGCTATCTCCCACAAAGCTCTTAACTTCGATGGCATCCTAAAATGCCGTACACACTTCAGGTGGTTGTGTCTCTATGCGTGGCGCTCTCCGTAAGAATCGCTACGGATAATTAATGTGCATTCCACTGGCTGTCATCTGTTACACGACATCTCTCGAAGCGAGAGCTGCAGTAGGAAGAGAGAAATTTCTGCAGAATATGTAGGACTGCCTCATCATCCTCCATACGGCTACCGTCTCGCCTCCGTCGAGCTGTCGCACACGATGTGCAAACAACTAAACAAGCGTTACAGCTGCTGTTTTTTGTACCTCCATGTTGCGGCATCGCGTGTGTCCACAAGCTGCTCTCTCATACACCTGCTCGAAGACGTTGAAAACGCCTGCTTTTCAGCAGCGACCGTGTCTAACGTCAT
>NW_021148601.1:0-8540 GCF_002837175.3 Physeter macrocephalus
TATGTATATGTATAACTGATTCACTTTGCTGTACAGCAGAAACTAACACCACATTGAAAATCAACTATATTCCAATTAAGAAACAAACAAACAAACAGTAGATTCTGAGTGAAGCAGACTACCTACATAATGCGGGTGGGCCTCGTCCAATCAAGTTGAAGGTCATAAGAGAAAAGGCAGACGTTCCCAGAAAAGGAAGAAATTCTACCCCCAGATTGTCTTTGGATTCAAGACTGTAACATTGACTTTCAACAGAATTTCCAGCCTGCCAGCTGCCCTGCAGATTTCAGGTTTGCCAGCCCCGACAAAACCATGAGCCAATTCCTGAAAAACCTCTTTCTAAATATAGAAGACAGATGATGATAGGTAGATAGATACTATTGGTTCTATTTCTCTGGAAACCCTAACACATCAAATACATTACTATATATTTATCACATAGGAAGCCCTCTCACTGCAGGTTTCATGTTTATACTGTGCCTCTTTCTACCCCACAGGGCATCAGCACTTACCTCTGAAGAAACATATATGGAAAATTGAGAAGCATGACTTCAAATTAGATGGCAAAGACTCAATTCCAAACCAACGGTGCCATACACTTTTTACTACTTTGCAATGCTACTTATATTTAAATATTCCATGCTCACTAAAAGAAGACATTCATTTTGTTTGATACAAAATAATTTAAATATATTACTCTAAAATGTTGATTTACTGATTCAATATCCCTAAAAATGCCTAGGTCCTGTTTAGAATAATCTAAAAAAGGACCACTATTTCATCCATATCCATAATTAACTGTCATTTCATACTTAATGTACGTAAAATTTACATAAAAATGCTTATATCATCACACATCATATATTAATGCCCTCCTGGCTAGCAAAGAGTCTTCACTTTATTAGGAGGGCTTTCTTGCTGTCAGAACTGCATAGAATGAGGCAAAGAAATGAGCAGCTTTGTTCCAATTTAGGTACAAGTTGGCTCAGGCTGATAGAGGGAACTCAAGAATTAAATGGCATTTCTTAAAATGAAAATACCATTCTTTATATAGAAATGTTATGAAAAATTTAAGCACTATCCTGAAAGCGTATAGAGAGCAAAATTTTCTTACTGGTTTTCCCCTTCTCACAACCATTGTTCAGAGTTTTGTACTGTATCGGATGAACTGGCTTTTAGGCTACTTTCCAAACTTGAGACTCATTTCCTTCATGATTCTAAGACTCTTGGGTTTCTTATTCAATACCCCAAAGATTTATAACTTGAACTCTTTGTGGCTCCATTACATATAAAAATGATTAAAGATAGAGCTTTGAAAGTGGATTATACCAAAAAAATACTCAAAAAAAATAATTTGCATGATTTCCCAGGAGAAAAAAAATTAAACCATTCCCTCATTTCAGTATAGTCATGAGAAAATGAAATCTTCAGAACAATGAAATACATAATTATAGTAATCATGCCAGTCAAAACATACAGGTCGATAACCTTCAAATGTTACATTCATTAATGTGCAAGTAATTTCAAACCAGATTTTGGGAACTCGTTTGTTTTGAGGAATGCCTCAGAAAATAAGGATCCTGATGGTTGGTCAAGAAAATGTTCTGATAACCAATGGGCTGTTCTCATAAAATAAATGAGACTAAACTTGACTCTATTTGAAGAAGAAAGTATCGTAAATCAGTGACTGTTCTCTTTCATCTCTTCTGGCATTTTATTCTAAAATATAATAAATCATTCACTGATGAATTTATATCCTCTGATATGGAAGTGTAGGAACTAGACTAAGAAAAAAAATATGTGCCATCTTTATAGATAAGCAAACTTACAGCTATTTTACTAAAAAGGGAAGAGTCTTGCACTTCTAAGTTCAATATGAAAATGAAGGAAAAGTAAGGAACTGCTCAGGCTAAGGTAAGAATAAACTTCCCGGAGCCCTTGAGGGCTGCTGCTATTTTGCAGTAGCACAACCTGCACTCACAAGTCTACGGAACTGTGATGAAATCTGTATCCCTAAAGAGATAACAATTTCTATGCCAAACAGATGGGAAAAGGTCCTTTGGGTTTCCACTTCAGTGAACTTTTATCTTGCTGTCTCTTATTTTTTTCATCTTTCTCTACACACAATCTCTGATGGAAACAAGTAACAAGTTAAAAATAGCTTCCTCGTACCGTGTCAGTCTGGCAGGAAACTGAGTAGTTAGACACAGGGTGATGACTGATGTTCAACCTCATTTTGTTTTAGTGATTCTATTTATGATATGTATTTCCTTTGGGAACTCAATGGATGAAGAGAAATGACTCTAAGTGTAGCAGCCTTAAAACTATCATGTCACCAAAACAATCTGTTGTATGATGTACTGATATTTAGCATGGCTTCAGACATTTATTTCCAGTCAACGGGTAGTTCATTATGATCAACTCTAAGACAGTGATTGACTGTTCCCAAACTACTGCTTGGGAGTAAAATATTTTTCATTTATCTTTATAATGTTTTTTCTTTGTATCTTAACTTTTAGTTCTCCCTTGAGAAAACTGATGTATTGCATGGGTACAAGACAGACCACAACTCTCCAAATTCTCCAAAAACTGGAGCATTTGATAAACTGCCCATTAAGATCTATTTTCTCTACTTCTATCCCCAATGAAATAATTCTTTCAACTATTAATAAGGCACTATCTCCTACTTTCAATCCAAAATCCCCGATATTAATTTTTACTGGCTCATAAACCAACCTTCACATGTCTGTTTTCCAAATGGAAGTTTTCTGATCCATGATAAAAAACCTCCAATGAAGAGAGAAGCTTAATACAATAGTGTTTCATTCCTACTGAAGTAAAGGAATATAAACTGCTCAATAAGAAGACTTAATAGTTTTTGAATGTTTACTGTGTGATAGCCAGTATTCTAATTGTTGATGTGAATAACTTAACTTAATTCTCAAATATGAGGTAGGTATTATTTTCAGCCACATTTTAAAGATAAGAAAACTGATGCAATTAGAAGTTAATAAATGTGCCTGAAATCACAGAGCTATAGTGGCTAGTCTTTACTAAGAACCTTAGTAGCCTGGCTCCTCAGCCTATGGTCCTAACCTCTGAGCTTTTACCGGCTTTCTGAATAAGTGGCTACACTATAATGAACAAGGGAAAGCTTAATACTACGTAGTCAGGACACGCCCATGAAGCCCAAATGAAAGAGTGCTGAGAAGGGGAAGAGAAAATCTGAAAGGTTACACACAAATGGAAATAACACTGTTTAAGAGGTCACCAAACTTGGAGCACTTCATTCAAAAATGCATTTGCTCCCATTCTGTTTCTTGCTTCCAGGTCAGCTGATTAAAATTCCATCCAACCTTAAAGATTTTGTAAACCATTCATACTTGTAATCCTTTGAACAGTGTTCATCTCCTCTTTATCTGAATCTGATAAGAAACGGCTCATGTCTGTCTTGTCCATCACTGTATCCCCATCATTCAGAACAGCATATGTGACAGAATAGACCCTTGACAACATAATTTTTATTATGCCTTATATTTATTTATGTTTTATTATAAAATTTTCAAACATACAAAGAACACCCTGAACCCACAATACACCTTCCATGACTATCCACACACAGAAAACCTTGTTTCACATATAGTATTACCCTCTTCCCCCCATTCACTGAATTATTTTAAAGCAAATTCCAGACATCAACTTATCTCATCCATATATATTTCAGAGAATTTATTTGAAATGAATGGAGACCCATATCATATATTACCTCTTTTATTAAATAGTTTTCCAATCTCCTCAAACAAATGAGATTCCTCCTTATTTGAAAGTCTGTGGGGGTTTTTTTGTGTCTCTCTTGTTTCACAGTATCTGTCTTACGGTGTTCATATTGTGAACATGTTCTCTACTGTGTTTGGAATCTAAGTCCCTGAGGTGGGGACAAAGTCTTACCTTTGTATCCCATTCAAGGTCAATTGCAGTATTGAACATGGAATCTAGTTTTCTGCCTCCTCTCACCAGTTCCAAATACATGTAAAAGCATGCCAAAAGAGCACTCTTTCCATTTCCGTTTCAGCTGAGAACAAGACGATAGACTGTTCCAGACTGAGGTGCTAGACATAAAAAGCAGATGGCTGAAAACTGGTTTTGAGTCCTTCACCTTGGCGTCCATCTTAATTGTATTGAAGGACTGAGGTTGAAGAGGCCAAAGGAGAGAATTTCTTTGAAGAAACTTGGACTGCTGTGTCATCCCCACATTCATTCATCCTAAGTGAGAAAGGCCGAGGGATCCTTGGAAGTTGAAGGATTAAAAGGACTGGTGGTTGATCCATACCTAAGAAAATGGAAGGCGGCCCATGCCTGTAGCAGAAGTTGCCTGCCTTGCAGCAGAGTAAAGAGAGGCAGCTCCACTGAATACAGGCTGTTCTTCCACCAAAAGCAGGAGAGAGAAGCAAAGTTTCTGTGGTCTAGAGTGGACCATGCAGGAGAAAAGAATCCAACCAGAAGATCTCAGCAGAAAGAAGCCAGATGGAAAAGATTAGAAGAGGCATTGTCTTGAGCACACAGAAGCCCTAGAACATCAGTCTTCATAGCCACCAAGTTAGCAATCATCAATGGAAGATACAAAATTATCAGCCAAAAAGAATATGCCTTTCTCTCACCCCTTCTCTCTCACTGCTGCTCCATTGTCTTGCCAGCTCCAAACCTGCAGGAGTCAGAAACATTGGCTGGAGGACAAGGAGAAGTCAAGGTTGGCACGTGGACCTGAAGTGGTTCACCCCCCACTACAGGTGCCTCTGAGACTGGAGCAGTACCTCATGGCAATGCAGAGAAATGGCCGCTTTAAGTGAAGTTTTGAATATCAAGTCAGCCTAGACCTTTTTACTGAATTTAGACTTTCTTCGGGCTGAATCTGATTACTGAATTTAGACTGTTTATGGAACTAATGACAATAAAAGACCCTTCAGACATGTGCAAAAAACATTCTGAGAATTGGCTGTGATTTCATTCTAGAGACAGGGAAAAGCAGCCTTCAGAGTGGGTTTAGTGAAACAGTTTCTACTTTCACCTTTGAGTCCAGCTCCCTAAATGTAATGCTTAATAGGAGACAACCGACTACGAAGCAAATAAACCAGTAAAGAAAGATTCAAAAGAAATGTCTCGGTTCAGAAGATGAGACACCATGCAATTATTGCCAAATTAATGGAGCATTTCTTAGAAAATAACAAAATGTGTATATTGACCTGAGAAGAATGGATATTTTCCCAGGCTTTAATACTAGTTAGGAATGTCAGAACTTGGAGAAAAGTTGAAAAAATGTGCATCCCTTTGCTACCTTATTTTCTACAGAACCAAACTACGGGATAACTAATTTAGACACTATCTTTTAAATAAAAATTATCTGCCAAGCAAGGATACTATAGTAAGGCAGAAAGATGGTACACAGACAAGACCTCTACACATTTTGTGCTCATTCAGAACCTAATACATCAGTCATACTGATACTTGTCCCATTGGACCTAGACTGTGTATTCTACAACGTGAGGAATTCGACAGTCTCATAATATAGCTAAAACCACACTTTTTATTTCTGCCACAAAAGAGCAAAAACGTTTCAGTTCTTCCCATGCTGAAGATAGGAGGCTCAGCTTTTGACCTTGGGCAGACCTTGGCACTTTTACCCACCCCCAACCCAGATGCCTCATTTATGATAAAGACAATCAGACCTAATATGTCTCTAAGACAGGAGGTTTTTAGGGTTCTTTAGACGCTGGTTTCACCAAATGTCTATGGAAGTACACACAATGGGACAGGCATGATCTTAAGGTTAAGTTAGAAAAAAAAAAAAAAATCAGTATCCAGAGTCAGCCATAGGTAGGAACTTTCATGATTCCTCTGTCTTCTCATTTTTCCAACACTCAATTTCACTTTGGAACCATGTATTACCCACCAAAATGTTATCACCAAGCCACATTCCCAAATCACCATGACTTAGTTCTCATTAACACATAAAAATTCCTTTTCCTCAGAGTCCTGTTATCTTTAAAAAATTATTGATAGGTGTTCAAGGACATTGCTCTTAGCCTCTCAGATATAGAAACTGTGTTATAAAATAAATTTCAATAGATAGGAAGATATATGACATATAAATGCAAAAAAGCATTCAAAGTGTCATGGTGGATTTAGAGGTTACAATAAAGCACAAATGAGGGAATTCATTCCACTAGCACCCAAGATAAAAGTGGGAGTTTGGCAAAACTGTATACACAAGGTGTATGAAGAAAATGATTTAGTTGAAAATATTCCATTAATAGTGGAAATATCAAGGTCCATGGCAGATTGTTGCAATGAGGTAGGAGTGGGGACGCCTTGTAGTCACCCATTTTAAGTGACCTCCAATTCTGAACCAAGTAAGAGAGGCCACAGGTATGATAACAGTGATGATTATTACAAAGGTTTAATTCAGTATTATGAACCTGATTGAAGAGGTAGAAATTGCGAGGGGAAAGAAAAATAGAAAACAGACTGGTGTTTAAGTCATGAAGAACATACTGCCTTTGCATAAGCAACACAGGAAAAACAAGCAGTTGATACAGTGATAAAATTCAGAACAATCCTGAGACCTGGCTGGGTTTAAAATGTAGTCCGTGACATTTGAAAACTAAGCCAGGTGTTTAAAAAATATATATGTAGGAAGGTCAGGAAGAAAAAGAAAATTTGAAGATGAAGTGCTTTCCAGATAAATAACGGGTAAAGGAGAAAAAAAAGTGAGGTAAAAAAAGTTATGGCCAGAAAAAATGTCATTGGGTGGAAAAAACACTGATAATAGGTAAGTATAGAATCTCAGATTTTTAAGGCTTTATATTTTTATCTGATTTTTTAAAAATTTGATTCTAATATGTCGAGAAGGGGCACCTTATTGTAAGAGTTCATAAAGAAAACACTGGGTCAGGAAAGAAGCATTAAAGAACGTTAACTACATAAGATGAAGTAGAAATCAAGTGGATTATTAATTTTACGGGGATACTTAACAGCTATTGGCTAGTTTAAGGGTTGTTGCAGAAGTTATAAATTCCTGGAGATCGAGGGAGAGTTACTGGATTATCTGTCTATTAATCAAAAGGGAAAAGGAAGCCCTGGTAATTAAGCAGCTGTCACCTGAACTTCAGTACTCAGAAAGACAAGCGCAAGCCATCAAGCAATCAATCTGCAATCACAAGGAACTGAGAACAGAGTAAGCGATGGCAGGCCTTTCAGAGAACAATTTTGTTTCGGGATGAAGAGACAGGAGGGGTAGATAAGAGGGACTTTAAGAGTTAGAGACTATGTGGATTTCAGTAATACATTTTCATCGTTAATCAGAAATCGTCTGAACTGTGGACCTCGGTGTCGTGAGAGTGTATATGGTGTGCATGCACTCTTTAAAATCATTTGAATTAAAATAGATTGTTTCATGAATTAATATGCTACAACTATTTGAGATATTTCATTTACAACCACAGAGGAATTCCACCTCTTCTGAGGAACACAAAGGTGATTTGACCCAGTGTATAGGCCTGTCATAATTCTGAAACAATTTGTATGGTTCTCCTGTTCTTTGAGGCAGCACATCTGTGCACATAAATAATCTGACCAATCATCTCCTAAAAAATGCCTCCAGAAGAAATCTTGCCCAAATAATCACTTCGTTCTTAACAATGAATGATATGCTCAATCTTGGCCACAAATTTATCCTATTGATGTGTGTGGCATAATTTCTCTAGAATGAACTTATTGAGTATTATAACCCAGCATAAGAAAGGAAACAACTCCTATGATCCCCACATGTGGTACAAATTCACTTGATATTCATTTCTTCAAAATTTGAAGGCATTATATTGATCTCAACCAACTGCAGGTCTCTGAAATGAATATTCTATATGGGGATCTTAGCATTTTCACACACTGATCACTGCTATACTCTGTTTATTCTCAAGGAAAAAGCAGCTAATAGCTCGGAATTGTAACATTCATTAGAACTTGACTTTACATTGAAGCCATCTTAGATTACTGAACTGCTGAATTTTTGAAACATATCCATTAATGCTTTGAAAAAATTATATCACAAAATTACTACAAAAATCCAATTTGGTTAGAAATGAAATGTAAAAATAGCGCTTTTATTTCAAAAAAGAATTACAGAAAGAAAGCTATAATGGCTCATAGTTCTAACATCACTATAACATCTGTTTCCATTAAATATAAATAAATACAATGGAAATATAAAGCCTCCCCAGTACTTTAAATATATTAGCAGTTTTCATATAACTGTCCAGAAATATTCTATGTGGAATGAATGTCAGTACTTTTATTTATGCAAAGCTTTTGATAAAATATTTAATATCCAACTTTTAACTTTTTTATTGGAGTATAGCTGCTTTACACTGTTGTATCAGTTTCTGCCATACAGCAAAGTGAATCAGCCATGCATAGACATATATCCCCTCTTTTTTGGGATTTCCTTCCCATTTAGGTCACCACAGAGCACCGAGTAGAGTTCCCTG
>NW_021148602.1:0-158 GCF_002837175.3 Physeter macrocephalus
GAAGCGCTGATTCATGTCGTGAAGATCCAGAATGCATGCATACATCTGCTGCAGATGCACATACGCAGCTTCATCGGTGTGTGTACACGTCTGCAGGGGTATGTGTTATATTATGCACATGCGAGGAGGGAGGGGCTGTACACATGGAGAGCCACATA
>NW_021148602.1:7697-8539 GCF_002837175.3 Physeter macrocephalus
GTGTGGGGGTCGTTTGGGGGGGGGGGCTGTACGCGCGTTATTCGGCTGTCTGCACATCTCACTCAGATGATGTTCCTCATTGAAGTCACCGCATCAGCGGCCCACCGACATGGGGTTGTATCACTGTCTTCTTTCAACGTAGTTCAGCGGCACCTACAACTGCGGCTGAGACGGAAACAATGGATTGTTGAAAAACGTTACTCGGCAGCAGAAAATTGAAATTCTTCTCGTGGTCGGTGTAGAAGGATGGGGTGATGCCTCGACGCCCCCGCCCCTGGTTACGTACTATTGATGAAGAACATGGAAAATGAACGTGCTGCTGTTGACGCATGTTGCTGCTTCTGCTGTCCTGCTTGCAACTAGAGTCCTGCTGCTTCGTCGGTTGCTGCTGATGCGGCCTCCCTTGCTGCTGCTGCCGATGTGCGATGCTACGGGTGTAGCTGATACACCGTTAAAAAATGCTGCGTGCTGCACCGGAGAAGTACTTAGCCGTGCAGAGGGGGCATTTTGAGAGGAGCAGCATGAGGGACTCGAAGGAATACTTTGCGTGATGGGCCTACGTAGGCAGGGAATAGGGGAATGGATTTGTGGACCTCTACTCGCATACAATTATGTGTACATTTGTAGTACTACTACACATGTCTGTCCACCACGTACCTACATGTGCAGCTGCACTTGCTACACAGAAAATACGCGACTGCAGAAGTGTATTTGTATGTATGTGTATGACGTGTGCACCTGCTGAGGCAGCCTTTTTCAAGGGGCCCTTCGTCGGTGTGGGATATATAACCGCGCATCACTACTATTTCTTGTTGAGACGTCTTCAAGTTTCCGCCGAGTGC
>NW_021148603.1:0-651 GCF_002837175.3 Physeter macrocephalus
TACTATGCCGGAATCTGACGCGTGAAACAATTTGACTTGTGCAGCTCACACGGACCGAGACAACTTTGAAGCTGTCCTAAGTTCTATCAACTGAGACCAGTATGCAGTATCTCGTCAACAAAAATATGTTGTTGACGTCCCGTGAAGACTTCTCCCAACTGTGGCGGTTCTCGCTTAGCGCGTAAACAAGACGTACGCCTGATGCTACAAAAAACAACCCTGTTTCTTGTTTAACGCTGTGTTGCTAAGGCACAATGTGCACGGGCCATCACTGAACGGAATCATCTGTGGAATCACACTAGTACCTAGCGTACTCCACCTCCTATATGCATACACGCATATATGTATGTGTACAAATACCTCTACGCTAGCATGTGACACGTTTCGTGTGTGTGATACTCCGAGGTGCTCTCCTGTAAGAATATGATTTTCGCAGCTTATCATGTTCACTACTAATCATCTGATACTGTGTCACGTGAATTAGATCCGTAGAACCCGATTTGCAGCTTGCCTACGACTTTCAGAACCTGCGTTTCTCAGTCGCCTTCATCTCCCAGGCGGTGTAGAATAGTAATAAGAAAGAATAATAACAAATTCAAGTGTCACTTGTGCAGTGTCTTATTTGTGGACCTAAAAGAGAACATCTGCAAA
>NW_021148603.1:7807-8539 GCF_002837175.3 Physeter macrocephalus
ATATATGTGTATATATGTATGTACATCTATATTTGTGTGTTAGGTAGGGGTCATTTTGGAAGTTGTGTCCTATACACACATATATATGTATATTCTTACGAGTGTACCAATATGTGAAGGGGGTTGTGCCTGTTGAAGTACACATTTTCGCGCTTTTGTCGTTGCCTCTTGTCGATAAACAGCACAGGTGGACAAACGTACAATGTGGTGGCGAAACCCCCTTGTGTATCAGGGCCCCATCACACCTACTTTTACAGCACATGCGCAGATGTGTGTGAAAATTTAACTATCTTCTTAGTATTTACGCGCGGAGATGTGCAAATTTTGGCAGGATATGTGTTGTATGCGTCCAGACACACACGCTGCGGTAGCGTACGCAGACGCCTTTGACTTTTTTTTTCCAGTGAAGGGAGAGATGGCACTCCCTGTCGTGTTCCGACGGGGGGGAAGGGGGGAAGAGGGAGAACACCCCGGCTTGGCGGTCACTTTTGGTTTTGGTGCCTACGATCAGGAGCAAGACCTTTTCTGCTTCTTCTTCTTTCTTCTCCACGCATGCGTCTTGTAGCGGGTTTTCTGCGTTTCTTCCTTATTTCTTTCAAATTACTGGCGTCTGCTGATGTCCTCTTGCTGATATACTGCAGCTGGACCTGCTCACCGATCTGCTCCCCATCTTTCGAGGTGAGTCGCAGCTGCTTTTGCTCCTGCTGCTGTCGCTGCTGCTGTTGCTACCAC
>NW_021148604.1:0-1129 GCF_002837175.3 Physeter macrocephalus
GCACTGGGAGTGTGGACTCTTAACCATTGGACCACCAAGGGAAGTCCCTGTTTGTAAACATTTTGATGATGGCCATTCTGACCGGTGTGAGGTGATACCTCATTGTAGTTTTGATTTGCATTTCTCTAATAGTTGGCGATGTTGAGCATTGAAGAAGATATCTTCTAATCCTAGTTTGTTGAGAGTTTTTATCATGGAAGGGTGTTGAATTATGCTAAAGGCTTTGTAAATGTCTCTGAAGATGATCATGTGGTTTTGTCTGGTATTCTATTAGATGTATTACACTGTGATTTCTTTTGTTTAATATAAATTTATTTATATTTATTTTTGTCTGCGTTGGGTCTTCGTTGCTGCACGCTGGCTTTCTGTAGTTGCGGCGAGCGGGGGCTACTCTTCATTGCAGTACGCAGGCTTCTCATTGCAGTGGCTTCTCTTGTTGCGGAGCACAGGCTGTAGGCGTGCTGGCTTCAGTAGTTGTGGCACGTGGGCTCAGTAGTTGTGGCTCACGGGCTCTAGAGGGCAGGCTGTGTAGTTGTGGCGCATGGGCTTAGTTGCTCCGCGGCATATGGGATCTTCCCGGACCAGGGCTTGAACCCGTGTCCCCTGCATTGGCGAGTGGATTCTTAACTGCTGCTCCACCAGGGATGTCCCTACACTGTGATGTCTTAATGTTAAATCAACATTATATTCCTGGGATAAAAATCCTTTGGTCATGGCATACAATCTTTGTGTATGTTATTGGACTGGTACAGGCATTATGCCCAAGGAGTCTTGGTCTTTTTCAGGGAGAGTCCAAAACAGGTTCAGTCAGGCAAGAAACTCATACAATATGGAACACTCTCCTCTATCGTTATACAAAATCAAGCATGAAGTGAATCTATTTTTAGAATGAGAAGAAATTTCATAATGAAAAAAGGTAACAACTACCATGAACAAAAATTACCAAATATCACACACACACACGCAAACACACACTGCCCCCTATGGCATGATTCCATTTCTATGAAATGTCCAGGTTAGGCAAATCCATAGTGGCAGAAAGGAGATTAGTGGTTGCCAGTGTTTGAGGATAGGAGGGAATGGGTTATGACCGCATCCTGGGTATAGGGTTTCTTTTTGAGTTGATGAA
>NW_021148604.1:1413-3139 GCF_002837175.3 Physeter macrocephalus
TTAGTTTAAAAATAACAAAGAAAGGAACGCCCAACCGGTCTTAACAGAGAAGAGGCTTCTTGTAAAAAAAAACAAAGCCTGAGTTGGGACGGAAGGGATGATTAGGGCTTAGAAACTCAATGGGGGCCAAAGCTGTGCATAAGGTCTAGTTAGGGGAATGAAGATGGGCAAAGATCCATTAGAAGAAAGAGAACATAGCATATTAGAAGGATTAAAAGATGATCTGTGCAGCTACAGCAGTGAGCATGGAATGTGTTCATTTTGTGATGTATCCAGACATTAATTTGCACTTACTCTGTGCCAAGCTCTACATCAAGTAGGCCCTTGTAAAGTATTAGCTCATTAAATCTGTACAGCAATCCGATGAGGTTGGGACTATTTTCCACTTCGTTTACTGATGGAGAAATTGAGAATTATTATATAAGACAGGATTTGAGATATTCAGTCCTGAGCCCAAGATCCCACAGCCTGTAAGTGAGCTGGAACTTTTACCCAGGCAGTCTGGTTTGAGCGCTCACACTCTTAACTGCCACAGCTGCCTAAAGACACCAGGTCCTGCCTCTGCAGGGCAGCTCATCTCATGAGTTTAAAGACACAGGGGATTGGAAAGTGTTTCTGTGTAGAGTTTATGTTTACAGTTTGCCTAAAGTTCAACCAAAGTAATCTTTACCCATACACTCACACGCACCCACTCAGCCCTCCAGATACGTTTCTGAGTCATGGACGGTTTCTGCCTCTACACAGTGTTTACACAGATTTTACCTTTAGATCTCCCAGTTCTTCCAAAATCTTAAGGGTATTTTGAAATCCTTCAGGTAGAAAAACTGCCTCACCTGAGAGTGGTGTTCCATCAGGGGCTCAGGCAGAGGTGTTGAGTGTACCTGAGGCTGGAATATTAAACAAACATATGGGGAAGGAAGCTTTTTTCCTAATCTCTGAGTTTCCTAGGTGGCCATGGGAGAAAGAAGAGAAGTCATTATGTACATGAACTTTTCTACATCAAAATTAATGATATATGTAAATTTCATTAAAATCTGTCAGTGGTTCGCTGTTTACTATATAACCATAAGTACACCTCCTAACAAAGGTCTTAAATTTTGTTCTTGTGTTTTTGGAAGTGGGTGTTGCTGATGTTATAGTCACTTCTGTGTTTATTTTGCCTCAGAAGGCATACTGTTTGCATTCTTTGTCAGGATATATGTGCTATAAGAGGAAGTAGAGAAAAAAAAAGGAAAAAAAAAGAGGAAGTAGATGTGAGGTAAATAAAAGTTGTTTAATATCTGAGCTCAAAATTCTATAACCTGTTCTAAGTTTCTGGGTCTCTGCCAACCCTATTTTGCCTTTCCAGCTGGCTCACTATTAGGCTGTGCCTATAGAGATTTCCTGAGAGAGACAAGAAGTCTGAAGGAAGGAGAATCTACTATGTCTTGTCTCTGTTCCTGTTCCTCTCTGTATCACCCCCCTAAAGGTAAGAATAGTGTTTCAAATGAATTTTTTAAATTTATTTGTTTTCTTTTTATTTATTTATTACTTTTGGCTGCATTGGGTCATCGTTGCTGCGCCCGGGCTTTCTCTAGTTGCGGCAAGCGGGGACTACTCTTCGTTGTGGTGCGCGGGCTTCTCATTGCGGTGGCTTCTCTTGTTGCGCAGCACGGGCTCTAGACGCGCGGGCTTCAGTAGTTGTAGCACGTGGGCTCAGTAGTTGCGGCTCGCAGGCTCTAGAGCA
>NW_021148604.1:5866-6943 GCF_002837175.3 Physeter macrocephalus
AAAAAAAAAAAACTAAAAAATGTACAGAAAAAGGAGTGATCAAGGATCACTTTGTACACTAGAAAAATGAAATTAATAACAGAAAATAGAGTAATTGAGGAGTGAAGGAAGAAAAAAAGGCTGACATGTGGAAAATAAATAGGAAAATGTCAGGAAAAGTCTTCCCTTGTCAGTAATCAGTACAATAACCATAGATAAAACTGTTCAACGACAAGACAGCACAAGTGAGTGAACTTCAGGCAGTCACCTTAGCGCTGGATGCTCTGGCCAACAGTTAGCCCCATCTGCACATTTTCATAGACAATCAGGCCATTGTCGGCGGTCTGGCTGTCCGGTCCGGCCCATGGCAGCAGCGACGTTTCCTTGTGTAAAACTGTCCCCTTTGGGGTAAAGAGCCCTGGGAATCTCTTGGCCCACAGACTCCCAAATCATAAATCCAGGTCACACGTGTCTCTACATATACTAAAGCCACTATGCAGGGATTTGCCAAGACCCTCCTTATCGGCTTTGGAGTTCCGGGCCTTATTGCTGGTGACCGAGGCATGCATTTTACTTCTCAGGATACACAACGCTGGGCTCTTGAACGGCATTCAGTGGACCTTTTGCCTCCCTACCCGGCCTTAGGCTGCAGGACTCAGAGTTCCAGAGTGGCTTACTTCCACAAGTTCAAATTCCATTACACGAAAATGGCACGTTTCAGTCGCCAGTCACACGCCAGAGGTGAATTGTAGTGTAGTGTCTGACTGCATCCTTTGATGTTTGACTGCTGAGGGCTTTTAAACGTCAACCCTCCCTCTTCCCCAATGCCCCACACTCTCTCCTTTGGCAAGGTTGTAGGGTGGAGGGGAGGAGGAGTGGGCGTCAAACTACACTAGCTACTGCCAGCACAAGGGAACTGTCATGCTGGTCCCATCCACTAATCACAGTAGAACTCCCAAAGCATTTCTTCCTTTCCTGACTCTCTGAAGTCTTTTTTGGAGCAGCTTGAAAAGGCTGCCCTACTCTCCCCCCAGAAGCCTCCTCATGTAAGGAATACACTTTGCGTTGCATCTCGGTAGTGTGTGTGTGTGTGTGTGT
>NW_021148604.1:8040-8538 GCF_002837175.3 Physeter macrocephalus
TTGCTGAGGTTTGATCTATACACCTTCTCTCTCTCTCGTTTTTGAACTAAGTGTGTCTCTATCAGCGTGAGCTGCCCCAGGGTGGCAATTGGGGAACACATGCAGGTTCCCATACCCCAGGGCGCCGCCCTTTAGGGACATTGTGGTTTTGCTCTTGCAGTGGTGAAATGAAAAGGAGGGTATTGCTGTGCGCTCACAGAGGCTCAGGGTGAGCTGGGCCTTTAAGGCCTCCAGGGAAGCTGAAGACCTTGATCACTCATTGGAAGGTGCTGCTGTCAATCCTTGGCTGCTGGCAAATGAGCTTAGAGCAGGCGCTGGAGGAAGTGGCCCTTCGTTGACCCTTCCAAGGTCCGCCTCCCACCGCCAGCCAGTCAGGCTCTTTCCCGCCCTGTGCACAGTGTCCTCGGCCCAGTCTCGGTGAGGCGCTTCGCGGGCCAACCGTGTGCCCTTCCCGTGGCAGGGCCCCCAGAGGCATCTTCACACACTCTTGTCCCCTGT
>NW_021148610.1:0-333 GCF_002837175.3 Physeter macrocephalus
ATGAGTAAGATTCGGTAGATAGAAGTACTGGCTGCAAGTACGCAGTGATGTCCCCTCCAGAAAATGGTGAAGTAGCGGATTTGTTGAAATGTAGAGGAGCTCTTAAAGCCAAGTGACAATGCCAAAACTGAGCGCTCTGCGGGGGGAGCCTCGAGACGATACGAGGAAGGAAGATGAAGCAGCGCAGACGCGCACGTGCGTCAACATCTGGAAAGTAAGAAAGGGAGACGTTATCCGGAATGCTAGAGGGGGAGAAGCACCGCAGACCAAGTGCAAGGTGTTGACGCTGAACAAATGGTTGAAGAGTCAAGGAAGCCGAGTAGAATTGGAATA
>NW_021148610.1:2207-3865 GCF_002837175.3 Physeter macrocephalus
CCGATTCCGGTGGTGAAGATCATTAGTTGTAGTATCTGCGCTCCCGTAGCGTAAGGTCATTCTTATCAGCATCACGCCTCGTCAAAGCAGCACACATTCTGGGTACATCTGCTGGATATGTATATATATGGATATATATATAAATGTATACTTACGTGTGTGTGTACCGAACATGCTCGGGCACTACCACAGACATGGGGACGGCATAGCACTCTAGATACGCTAGTCAAACATCTACGTATACAAGATTATCAAGAAAGGGGGACGAAACGCCAGGCGACATGCTCACCTCCTGTTTTTTTCTGCATGCACTGAGGGGGTAATGCAGCATATCAGGGTATACGGAAGAACGTACAGGTGTCAACGAGTTGTTCGGATCTGTTTGCGTTGGCATTACGCGGCACGTGGATCGGTTTTTGTGAGTCGTTTTTGCCACAGCTACCTACGGCTTCTCCGCTGTCGCGTCTTAAGGAGGGAATAAGTTGTAGAATAGTACACTGAGTTGCGGAGGGCCTTCTATGTATGTCGTCTCACACAGATAATGAGACATACGTACGCTGGAAACGAGCGCGTCCTCCTTGTAATGCATTTTGCACGCACGCATCTACTCATATGAACACCAAATAAGCTTACACGTATGTGTGTTATCGAAAGCAAAAGAGAGACAAAGACGCGTCTACTTCTCTCTGCATATCAGATGTTCCACACGCCTTGGTTTCTGTAACAGTTGCGTACATCCGGTCGTATCGATGGACATGCGGCTCACCGCTGCGCGACTACTCTAGACGAAAAGGCAGCACAAAAAAGTATCTGCGGCGGACGTCTTGTCAACGAATAAGCACAAACACATGGTCGGTCGTGTATTACATTATTCATCAAACGCAGCTACACGAAAGTATATGGGGTAACTCACGCTTTTGTCCGAGAGGAGGCATCTAAGTGGCTTGTATTCTGAAAGCCTGTCGAGTGCAATAGTCAGCTGAAAAGCAGGAACGCACATACGGTATAGTTGTTTTGAAGCGATTGGTGTCGCGAGGCAGGGATCGGCGGATGCACGTACTTCGCAGGTCTACAAGGGGTTTAGGCTGCACGGGAAGTGGTATACATTTCTGGTTCCCTGTTGCTCGTACCTGCAAACAGTGACTGTATCAGAAGTGACAAACACTGGCGTAGCGTGATTGGGAGATCAACGTGACGCAGATACACTACAGGAGACGGCCAACGAAGACTTTTTTATAAGACGTGATACGAGCTCTTGCGTTCTCTTGTTGCTCACTGGCTAAAATGCCACGGTGCCCTGAGAAGCTGACTTTTCGCGTTCTCGTTCATGCTGCCTGTACGTATATTTTTATATTTCTAGCAGTTGCGTGCTTGCTCGCAGCAACAGCAAAAGAATGCCACGTCGACTTCAATGCCTCAACAGGGACACGTGCAGCTCTTGTGTACAATGGAGTGTAGCTTGTGAAAAGAACATTAACGAGCGGCCGGATGCGCGGTAGGGCGCAACCTATGCTGTCTTCATCGCAGCTAATCCCTCAATGCAGATCGGCCTCATTGTGGAGCAGTCTACAGGTAGTGGGATGTGTAAGGAGAATGAAGTATGCACCTGTGCTAACTACCTTCTCTATATGCACGCATATACCCGCGTCTCAGGGATG
>NW_021148610.1:6155-6521 GCF_002837175.3 Physeter macrocephalus
AAAAGTCTACAGGAACAGGAAACCGTTCTTCAGCGCGGCCCACGGTAAACAGACCAGGAGGAGGGAACGCTATAACTGCGCCTGCAGGAGAGCTTTTCGACGGTACACCTGTGTCTTCATCCTCTCTTGCGTCGGCCTCTCCCTCTTTAACTAGCCGCCCTGCTTCTTTTTGCTCCTCTGTCCTCTCCTCTCCTGCTACTTCAGGAGAAAACTGTGGCCGAAGGCTGCTCGCGCAGCCAGACCCCTCTACGTTGGGGACAACCAGGCTGGAATGGAAGGGCAGCGGCAGTCCTTCTCTACGAGGAATGGCTCAGGATTTGAACAGTATTCGTAACGGTCTGCTGCGTGCTGTGGGGGAGACGCGGC
>NW_021148610.1:7890-8532 GCF_002837175.3 Physeter macrocephalus
CAGCAGCCCGCAAGGTGCAGCACAGCACCACAGTCACCAGCAACCAGTACAACAAAACTTAGTGAAGATAGGGGTAAAAGATACCAAGACCAGCAGCCAAGCAGGTGCCAGTCAAACGGAAGAACAAGAAAAGAGCAGGAACTGCTCAAGGCAGCAGGTATCAGTTACGGCGTCAGCTCACGCTGCAAGCAGCATAAACGCTGCCTCACCTTTTGTTTCTTCATCCTATCAAGGAGACGCAGACGGCAGCGGTAGCAGCAGCAGCAGCAAAAAGGGTAGCGGACACGACGACGCATGTGGTCTTCCTGCTCCCTGTTACGAACACCCCAGCACCCGGTCACAACTTCGGATGAAACAGGGGCGGGCACCTTCAGAAACACGGAGCGACTTACACATGTATCCCACGGGCGCACGTTCCTATACAGGCGACGGTGATAGAAAACAGCCTTTGCATGAGACCTCAGCAGGAACGACGGCCGATGTATCGAAAGATCACGAGCAAAATGCCCGCGGGCCGCTGCAGCTTCAGCGTGCGAGACAGCCGGACTCGCTGCAGCTGTCCCCCTCTAGTTGCTGGGACACCTACACCAGCAGAAGTGGAGGAACCGCCGCTTCAAGCAATCACAGCAGCAGACCGCGTAG
>NW_021148611.1:0-642 GCF_002837175.3 Physeter macrocephalus
AGATGTAGACGTGTGTTGCCGTCGAGTTCGAAAAATATTCAGCCACCGTTCACTTTCATTTGTAGCATTGTGCTGTAATGAAGGTACCAACGCCCACTGCTGGGGAGTGAATGAACGTCGAGGCGTTCAAAATGAGAGGGTGGAGAAAGACATTTTAGCAACAAAAGATTGCGCTAGTCGGGAGGAGAGACGGAAGAACTCTGCGGGGAGTAGTATTCATCGGAGATGCAAGGGCGACACGGTCTCAGGCATAAACAAATAACGCTTACATATTACCGTAAGCCGCCGCAGCGAATACAGAAACGCAATGCAGCATGCACCATTGGCCTCACAGAAGACAAACGAACGTCTCTAAGCTCGGCTACTTGCACGCAAGCACCGTCGCACGAGAATTGTTGGCTGTCACAGGTTGATTGAGCTGGGTACACAAATATGCATACGTACGTATATAGATAGAGGTAGCTAATTTAGATGCGCCCGTACATACGTGTATACGTGTGTGTGTGTGTGTGTTGGTAGATCATAGATACATAGAAATACGTATTTCAGACAGCTGCCGACAGGAGCAGAGCCGAAGTCAACATATGCGCCAGTCGCATCGATTGCGAAGAGGCGGCTCTGAAGGGCAGAGTTTCATGCAGG